>NW_019416924.1:0-196899 GCF_000390285.2 Anoplophora glabripennis
ACCTACGAAGGCTGTCCAGGCCTACACGAGATGAGGCAGGATAAAGAGGGATAATCCCCCTCGATCCCAAATCATTGAGGCCAATTTCTAGCCATGAAATAATGGCGCGGTTAAAACATTCGGGATTTTAATGTGTTTATACGGGTAATTGTCAAGAAATAAGATATCAAGAATTATTATTCTTGGGTAATTGTAATGTAAAATAAGTAATTATATCTATACTCAATATTCATATCACGTAGTCCAATTTATTTAAATATATTTCCAATAATTTTTAAAACTCTTGACATAATGTGTCTAATATGCTATCTCTATGATAAATTGATAAACCAAATTTATTTGAGCCACGAGGGTGATACGACGCGGTGGCAAAATAGTCGTGTAGAGAATTATACCTTTATACATATTATGTGCCTTTACCATGGGTTACTTGTATTTTCATCTCATTCTACATCAAGTACTTTTTTGATTTGTACATTTCAGGGCTTAATTGAAATTTGTCGGTGCCCAATGGACTTAATTTACATATGCAATGTATGGTGTAATCCAGTTTGTCTGCTCGAATTATATTCAAACTCTCAACTCAACTAGTTGTCTTGTCACACACAGTTCCAGGGAGTATACAGTCATGAATCAATTCAACTCAACTAATAAGCTATTATTGAAGATGGCATCTAGAGCATGTTTTGACAATAGTGAATAATATTTTTGTTTGTCTTTTTTTTATTGATATACATACAGCACTACATAAAAGGTAGTTAACTCGTCCGCCATTTTGGAGCCCACTTGAAAATAACCGCCGATTTTAAACTGTTTGTTTATTTAAAGCTTCAAGTTAAATTTTTCTGAATATTCAAATAAAATATATACCAGAATATTACTACATCTTAGTTAAGTGTAGGTACAGTGTGTACACATTTTATGAATTACAAAACAAAATGTACCTAATTATTTAGTTATAAAAAAGATGTGAACTTGAGGGTTACGATGGTGTTACCTATACAAGTTTATCGTTTTGCCATTTTCTAAAATTTTTCAAATCATATCAAAAATATAACTCATGAAAATGTTCAAGGAAGGATTGTATATTTGACTACGCATATTCGACATCAGGAATAAATGAATGATGCAGCTGAATACCCATTAATTTTTAATACAAAATAATTCTAATTGAAACCGTAGGAAACATTCACTTTCGGATTTACGATAGATCTATGATTATGATGACATGACGAAGTGGGCTCCAAAATTGCGGATGAGTGCCGTCTTTTATCTAGTGCTATAGATCACCGCTATCTGTCTCTTCAGTTGAAATGAGCGCAGAAAGTATACTGTGCAAACAAGACATTCTACGTTTAATTTGTACAGTTTGCATTGTACAGCTAAAACTGTTCATAAAAAATATTGAAATTATACAAACGCGATTTTTTTAATTTGTTATATTTGATGGGGAAACAAAACAGATGTTATACAAAGATAATTTACTTTATTCATACATATTTCAGAGTATTTTAAATTTACAATTAAGGGTCTTACAAAGCTTAGATATTAAAAATAATTGCAGTGTATAATTACTAAAAATAATTGCTTCAGATTATTTAAAGTAATGAAATATTGAGGAGTCGAGCAAAGTCTTCACATTACATATCTTTAAAATGCATATTAAAGATGACCGTGGGTTCCTTAATCTGTAACTTATCGACACCATTACCGAAACAGAGACAAGCAAGATAATATTTCAACTTTGCACTTTGTTTCATACAAATAAAATTTTACCCCGTAACCTCGCAAAAATTATCTTCTCACAACTTCCAATGGCTCAGTAATCACAATAAAATAGGTTCCGTTGAAATTCCATTTCCTTACAACCGTAAGAAGTTGGTACTTTCAACTTATTCAATTAAAATTTAGGAGCAAATAAATAACTTAAGAACAAATAAATATATTAAAGCTTAAACGATAATAATACAGCACAGCCTCGTAGGAAAGGACCTTACGAAATTAATTTATCCAGGGCTTTATCCCTATCGTTACCACATTGCAGCAATGCCTCGGACACCGCCTTCTCAGAAAAACCCAAGTCCAGGAGATCAGATAAAGCCAGTAAATGTTCCACTATCTAAGGACAGAAACAAAGTGAATTTAAAAAAAATCATTTCTCTTGTGCTTGAAATCATAATATACATGTCAAATTAATGTAAAGTACACCCTGCACAAACCTTATGGATTCAATATGACCTTGACATTGACCTTAGTCATTTAAAAATCAAATCTAATTTTTTAAATACGAACCTTTATTTTTGACCCCAAATTCGGAAAGAGCGCAAAATTTTACGTTTAGATTGGTACTTAAGGCTCTTTTTTGGAATGACCTTTAAGGGTTATTTCGAGGACAAAATATTTTAAATTACGCATCTGAATATCTCATTAGGGGAGCCACCAATTCGAAAATAACCCTTGCAAAAGTAGTTGGGTTCGGAGGGGGACATCGGGTGGTGTCCTTTAATCTGACCTTGACGAAGAAGTCTTAAGTACCTATCTAAACGTAAAATTTTGCGCTCTCCGATATTTCCAAAAAAAGCAAATAAATTAATAGTCATATTGCATTGTACTTTTACAGGGTGTTTTTAAAATAAGTGTATTCCTTCAGAGTGGTGACAGAACAAATTATTTTAGGGAAAAAGTTTTATATGAATGTAAGTTGTAATGCGTTTCATTTTGGAGGAGGAGGTTGTTTGGGGATGATTGATATAGATTGATAAAATTTGGGCCACTGATTTATCGAAGTAGAAGTAAAAATCTCTAAAGGATTCCTCTATCTTACTCTATAGAGGAATCCTTTATGTCTGATGAATCACAAACGTTGTATATTTATCTTTGCAGATAGTACAAAAATAATTCTAATGCATAAGATAGTGCTGGCAATTGAAGTTTTTTGGATAGTCGGTTAACCGGTTACGGATAATTCGGGTTTATACAAAAGCTGAAAACCGGTTATTCGATTCTTCAAATATCTGATTATTCAAATAACCGATTATTCGATAATCTGTTAATTCAAACATCTGAATAATCCGATTCTTTATAGCCACAACTAAATAACACTATAATATAGTCTTAGTGTAATGTAGTTATCAGTGGCAGCTCATTGAGAATAGGTGAAGCATATTCATTGACTAAAAAGAAAAAAAAAGAGCCGCAGGCATAAATTTTCAAATTTTCAAGGTCAAACGGCTTTAAATGAATCTGGAAATTTTTAGTTACATTTGCAATATTTCCGAAATAGTGACGTTCGTGAGAAGGATTTTCATTTAGATTTTCTAAAAAATAGAAATATTAGTTTGGCTTGTGGACTTCTGCAAACATTAATGCACACCGTACATGTATGTTCCAAAGAAGCTTTGTGATTATGACAGCCTCGTGTGACTTTCCCAAAATTGTTAAATCCCCCCTTATTCCACACGTCCGACTTTACACCCACAATTAAACACGGCATGCACAAAAATTTTTTTTAAATAAACACTTCCACAACCACTTATAGGTACTCTGAAGAGAAGCAGAATTCAGACTGTTTCGATCTGCGTCACTTGCGCATACTAAACGTTGTACGGTAGGAGGTTGATGTTTGCGCTCAACGAAGGCAATGTTTTTTTAGAAGGCGTGCACCGCACAACTATTCTGTTTATTTCTGCGTATTAAACAAACAAACACAATACATTTTCAATATAGAATTATACCTAAATTATAAAATTTATATAAAATTAAAAATAATTTTAAATTGGACAATCAAACGGAAATTTTAGGTGAAGCGGTGCGTCACCTGACGAACTGCCACTGGTAGTTATTATTGACATTGGCTACATAGTATATACAAACCTACTACAAAAATTAGGTTGAACTATTAAGGGAAATACAATTTATTTTTAGATTTTATCCTGGGACACCGACACAGATTGGTAAGAAAAACAATTACCCACATCCACATACACCAAATGACAAACCCGTTTATATAAATAAATTGAACAACCCCAGATTATTAAGTGTTTTTTTGTAACTGTTTTAACATTTTCACTTTTAACATTAGATTTAACTTTAAAATTTAAAATATGTGAATATGTGAATAACATCGTATATCCTGTCAGTTTTTCAGTTATTCGAATAACCAGTTTTAGAATATCCGGTTTTAACACTATTCAGCTAACCAGTTTTATCTGAAATTAGTTTTTATGGAACCCTATTAACCGGTTTCACATTTTTCCAGTTTTTTGCCAGCACTAGCATAAACTTCCCCAAACTAACTATATCATTCAATGTGGCCATTTGAACAGAATTTAATAAATTAATTGGTAGATAATTACAAAATATTATCCATGTGTCCATAAAAAGCAAATTGCATTGTTATCAGTATTGCAACTATGTTAACTATGTTATGCGGAGTTATGAAAAATAATTTAGCAAACAGATTGCTTTTGTATAATTTAGCAGCTTCTTATTTTAAAGTCACCATATTTTTTTCATATCACTGTGGTCGAAGCGCTAAACATTACAAAAAAACATTCTATTATTTCTAATAGAAAATTTAAACTTTTACATGATTTTTCAAATATTAACTAATATTGGTATGTACGTATGTTACTAATTGTTAATTATTTTTTTTTATCAACTGATAGACAGCTAAACTAATGAAAAAAATTTAATGAAAACAGACTGCTTTTCTATGATAACAAAGTGTTATTTTAAAGTCACGATATCTTTTTGATATCAATGTGGACAATGTCAAACATTAGAAAAATTGTTTTTAAAAAATTAAAAATGTTCACGATTTATTCAGCATTAACCAATCTTGTATGAAGATACGTTACTAATAAATAATAATTGTAAATCGAAGTGCTAATTTAATATATGTGTTACTATATTTTTTTAAGCAGTGTATGTATTTAATTTGTGAATTTCAGTGTCAATGACATTGTCCTAGTTTATCTGAACTATACTACTGTCACTAGGTAGAGTAGATTTAGGATAACTAAAACAGGGATATACAGAAATATGGTACGTTTCCACTTTTTTTTTCTTATTCAGCCACTGCAGCAGCGAATCGATGCGACATATTAATTTAATCCAAAATAAATAAAATAACAACAAAATTAAACCATTAACAGTTTAAATTTAAGTTGAATTCCATCATGTTCCGAATGCTTCCGAAGTGCAACGGAGATTAGCCACTGCTGTCTTGTTGCAATGTCTCCTGTTACATTTGAAAGCGGATATGACGACTGTCTTCGCTCTTGGTATAAAAAGGAAATAACTTAATACTTCACTATTTCATTTGGTTACAATTTTAGTATAGTCACTGACTTTATCGTTTTAAGAGAGTGTGTTCATAAAGTGCTTTTGTGTGGTGTAAGTGTATAATCTTAAAAAGTTATTTTTATTTCAGTGTTTAGTGTTAGTAGTGTAATTGTGCATTTTAATTTTTAAGATTTTGTGATATTGTGAAAAAGCATGTATACCAATCAAGAAACGGTTGATCTGGTTAGAGCCTACTACAGAAAGATTACCCCGATTATAAGTACTGATTAAGAAAATGTTCGTGATATCGGTTCAATATTCAAGAGATTATGGGAAATTTGAACACCAATATGCTAATGTTGGACGAGAACAAATTCAGAGAATGCGAAATTAGGAACCAGAAATTTTAATGCCATGAAAGAGGATCCTGATACCAATACTTGAAGATTTGCCACAAAATTTCAAGTGCCCTGCTATAAAAATCAGGTGAGTAAACAGATTATTTATTTATTTTTGTTTATTTCATTTCATACTTTATCTTATTTATAAAAAATAATTTTTTTTTGTTTGTGGGATGATAGGTCTTGTGGCGAAAACCCACTCAACAAAACTAATGTGTCAAAGAGCAGTACCTTACGGCATGTGATGTAGAAATTTGCTTTTTGATAACTTTTTTTTTAAATATGAGAGTTGACAACAATGCATAACCCAGTTCCCAGTTGTGCATGCACTGTGACTAAAGCATGCTATGATGTTGTTTAAGGTAGCATTAGCTCAATCAGCAGCAGGGTATAAAAATTACTAAAAATAAAAGGTTAAAAATAAAATTAAGTTTTTCTGATGGAATTTCAAAAAATAAACTATTGATGTGATTTTAAAGGTCAAAGATAGCCTCTGCATAAACATGACCCTCACTCAAACGTACACCCTGTATAGCAAATATTTTTTTGGCAAATTAATATGGACTTTATTATAGGAGTTTTGGCCGACTAGAATAATGTTAATTAATTCAAAATTGACTAGTACATTTATGTTGTGCTAATTCAGGCAAGCAAAAATTATTAGAAATATTTTCGAATTAGAAGCTATAATTCACCTTGATTTAAGAAACTCACCTTCTTATGATCACTTCCTAATATTTTACAACTCCTAGCCACTCTCGACAGTGGGAACCCCATTGAGCTAATAGACCTACACAAATCCTGTTGCGCTTTCGGCAAAGCATTGAATGGATTATCTAGATCGTCGTCCTTGTCCTTAACCCTAGGATACATTACAGCCTCTGTACTCTTAGGCCGACTCGTCTGAGGACTGACATATCCCCTGATATCTGAAGTGTTTGGTAACATATTGTCCAAATGAGAATTTTCTAGTTCCACTTCGAGAGATTTTATGATATCTGGCACGCTTTTACAGTTCGATTTCTTCGACTCTAAAGATGCCGTCTGTAAAACCTGATTATAGCCGGCATTGCTAGGTTTCGAATACAAATAACTCGAATTATAGGATTCATTTTGTCTCAAAATGTCCGGGGAGTAATAATAACCGTTTGTCTGTGAGTAGTCAGATATAACAGGCTGAGCATATGAAACTGTATCTGGAATGCTGTAAGTATAACCTAAGTAATTTGGAATATTCTGTTGCATCTGGCCTACGCTCGCTGACTGACTTGCGACTTGAGGGGTAACTTGGTACTGTTGATACATAGGTGTGTTCATATTAGTATTGTATTTGCCTTCTTCTCTTTTGAGTACTTGCGCTAACTCCTCCATGTCATTGATTGATTTTAGTTCCATGTTGTCGAATGGACTAGACGTATCATTTTCGAAGTCTGAGAGATTAAACGGGCTTTTATCAACTGGTTTACAATTATACTGTTGATTTACAGCCTTTGTTAATGGTATGGGCGTCAGAATATTTGAATAGTTAGTGGAAATCTGCATGGGTATGAGAATGTTGTTAGAAGTCGTATAATTAGTGAAATTCTGATTATTAATACTGGAACTAGCAAATACGATATTCGTATCATTGGAATTATAATTATTGATATTTGGTACAGCCGCAGTTTGATCTACAGTCTTAACCTCCACATTTTCAACAGATTCTATTTGCTTCTCCTTCAGCTCATTTTTCAGTTGTTCGACTTTTGTTTTCCTTTCCTCGAAAGTTGACTTCCTAACACTCTTCCATTCCTTCATTCTTTCCAGGACCGCATTTTCCAGTACAAATTCATAATTTGGCATATTGTCTTGTATGTGTTTGTTAAGGGTAAGTCTCTGGGCATAAGTCATTGCTACATTGATACGGGGAGGAGGTTTGTAATGTTCAGAAATTTTTACCCTAAGATTATCCACATAGGACTCCAAACTTTCATGACCTTGCTTGGAGGCCGAGGCCATGCTTATAACTACCTGAAAATTAAAATTGGTGGTGAATCACATAAATGATTCATTTTTTGGTATTTTATTAAGAACTCACCTTAACCTGCTTATGTTACGCATGAAATAACTCAAAATTTGAAAGAGAACTACAAACAAATTTATGTCATCTCAAACAAATACGTTCTCTAGACTTTTCCTAACTCTTGAAGCAATAAACAACCCTGTTCCTTTTTGTCAAGAAACAAAACTTTCATTTTCTTATCTGTCATTCAATGACATACCATGTTAGTGACTTTCTTGTAAACGTATTAAGTTGGCAGAATTTTTTTACACTGTCGCAAACAGACAAATTCCAAATTTTAATGGAATTTTCGAACACATACAAATAAAAAAATAAAAAATATATACGTAATTATTTACAGACAAATATACAAGTATGAAAGTATGTTGAATCGATTTTTATGAAATCTGTAAGTTCCTTAAATCATTATCAATATATAATAGACATAATTGAATTTTGAACAATTTAATGCATGATGGGCGGATTTCTTAAAAACCTGCAACGTATCAGTTGGTGTTGGTAATATAATGGAAATCCCTAAAACTAGTGGCTTTTTTTTAGTAACTAACTAGTAATAGAAATATTTTTGACGTTCTTCGTAACTTTTGTTACCGTTCTCTGCAATTGTTTCATCTTGATTACAATTAATTAAAGTAATTTACTGAGTATATGAATGTTCTTAATTGCTGCATTTTTAGTGTGTTGTGTGTATCTCTTATTATGCAGGGATAGCGACAGTGGGGAGCCACTCAAATCCGAACTGAATAGTTTAAAAGTCTGCTTACAATATTTTTTTCAAGAAAAATTTCCGGTTTACTGAAAAAATGACTGAATATAAGCTAGTGGTGGTTGGAGCCGGTGGCGTTGGAAAGTCAGCATTAACCATACAATTAATTCAAAACCACTTTGTAGACGAATATGACCCAACTATAGAAGATTCATATCGAAAGCAGGTAGTCATAGATGGTGAGACGTGCCTTCTAGACATTCTCGATACGGCAGGCCAAGAGGAGTATAGTGCTATGAGAGACCAATACATGAGAACAGGTGAAGGATTTCTCTTAGTATTTGCTGTGAATTCAGCAAAAAGTTTTGAGGATATAGGGACTTATCGAGAACAAATTAAACGTGTTAAAGATGCAGAAGAGGTACCGATGGTCCTTGTTGGGAACAAGTGTGATTTACCGGCTTGGGCTGTAGATATGAATCAAGCTAGAGAGGTAAATACAACATCTTGTATAATTATAATTCTGTATTTTGGAGTGCAAATTTAAGTTTCAATTAGGTACCATTTATATATTTTGCTCTTCTGATTAATATGACTATTAAATGAGTCAACTTTTATTTGTGGGGCAAGAATTAATTTGATTTGAAATTTTATTTTCTATTATGAATCATTTCATTATACCAATCAAAATGAGATTTAAGTTTTTTTATTAAATAGCTGTTTTACATTGACAATTTATTCATCAATAGTGATGGGAGATTTCAAGTGAAAAATCGAGTGGTACTCGATTATTGAGATCACTCGAGATATCTCGAGATGTTTACTCCCACCACTCGAGTGATTATTACCCTACGGTTGCACCCCAAAATGTTAGTGCATACTGCAAATAGTCACTGATTGCGTAACCTTTTTTTTAGAATAAAACGAAAAAGTAGTTAGGTTTTGAAGTGCGTGAGCTTTTTTTTAGCTGCGCTTATAAGTAATATATGACTAATACAAACATATTTGTGCGCCGCTGGGATGAAAACGACCAATATCTCGTATCTCGAGTGATCACTCGATTATTAGAAGTACTCGATTACCGATAACTCGATTATCAAAATTGGTCGATTATGCCCATCACTATTCATCAATAAATTGATGAAGTTCTTCATCAAATAATTCACGAATTTATTGGTAAACAGTGTGGTTTTACACTGCTACAGACTTTGTCAAGTTTTTTGACGTATGAATCAGTTGTACCAATTAATCAAAGAAGCAAAAAAATTTCAAAAAAGTCACCTTTCCACTCATAATTGTAGTGATACAACAGCGGTACAGTTCTGACACATATTATATAAATATTAGTTTTTGTAAATAACAAATCAGTAAAAACAATGCAAAACTAGCACGACGCCACACAATTATTTACATATTCCAATAACATAACCTCATTACTGATCTGAGGCTGGAAATCTGTTGGGTTGGTACTTCCAAACTTCACGAAGAAATTGACGAAAATTAGAACATGCTCTAATTCGTCAAGAAGTTGATGAATAAATTGATGAAGTTATTTGACAGCTAATTTGGTGCATTACACTTGTCCAATTTCTTGATGAAGCGACTTCATCAATTAATTGATCAATAAATTGTCAATGTAAAACAGCTTTAAGAAAATAAAAAAATCCAATGTACACTTCAAATTTAATACATATCTTAGCATAAATAGGTAATTTTGTCTTATTTTAATTCATATTTCGAAAACAATTATTAAAACGGTTATTTTTTATCTTCCATAAGTTTTTTCAAATTGATTTTTTCATTATCTTGTGTTACGTATTTATAGATACCTATATTTTGTATGAAAAAAGTGTTATATTTATAAAATTATCTTCGCCTGGATTTTTGCCTTACAAAAAATCTCACCATGAAAAAAGCAGCATAAATAAAACATACACATCGCTATATCGCTTCACTTTAAGATAGTGGGGAAGTACTTAATGATGTCCATTTTTTACTCTATTCATGTGGGTATTTTTTCAGACTTTCAGATTTTTGATTAGGCAAAAACAATTTCATAAAAACAACTCATAAGTGATTCCTCTGAGGCAAGGATTAATTTATGTAATTTTTAAATGCCAGACAAAGACGAAGAGATAAAGATGTTAATCCTGGCTTCTCCATAACTTCAGTGTAGAGAAAGTTATCATATTCATTTCCTATTGTTTATATTTTAGATCCAATAGGTATTTTTTTAGTTAATTATGCAACCCTTACAACTTTTCACTATTTCTTCAAATTACTCTGCTTAAATTTTATGATGTTCTGATTCAATAAAAAAGCCCTTTTTATTTTATGTGTGTGAATGACATCATATATTGCAGATCACTTTTCAAAAATCTAACAAAACTATCGTTAGCTACAAATAAACAAAAAATTTTTTTTTTTTTTAATGCAACAACTAATAGTTACCTATAGGTAGATATATAATTTTATTATTAAGTTTAAGAAATTTAATTTGATCATAGAAACTAATAAACTGTCGATGTTTATTAATCAAGTCGCTACCTACTTGAAATTTCTAAATAAACACTAGAAATTAATCTCGAAATTAATTTAACATTGTAAGTGCTTAACAGTTATTTCCAAATAAAATTAGTAGGTTAATATATAAAACCATGAAATTGTTCAACTAACAGTATTATGGGAAACAACTACTCTGGTCTACAGATTAGTAGGTAGCTCTCTGCCAGTAGGTACAAAGGAATGCTTTGTGCCAGTAGACATTGAATAGCAATGATATTTAATATATGTTGTAGCTTATATTTCACCCACACCATTAAAGTGAATGCATTTTTTCAATTAGTTTTATTTGTCACCGATAGATTTTTCATAATTAATAAAGCAATATACATACTGTGTGTCCACGGATAGAGAAAGAGAGAAAACTTTCTAATGTGTATAGTCCACGGGCCCAGACCCTTTTTTTTCTTTGATTAATAATAAGCTGAATTTTGGGGAACAGCTTCGTTTTGACGAGACGCCCAACTTTTCTCTCTACGAAAATTCTCGAAAACGGTAGCTAATAAAGCGCGGGGGTATCAAACATGTCGATTTGGTGAATGATCAATATTTATTACTAACAAGTAGTTTTTTACTTAAATCGCATGATAATTGTATGAAAAACTCTAAAAAACTTTTGTTTTACACGTTTAATGGTTTTTCCGAAGCGTCTCCCACTCTTAACATGTTAAAATAATATGATCTTAGAAGTTATTAATAACCACTTAATTTTTTCACAGATGCTTGGTAATTATTATTATAATTCATTGACATTTTTGTCCTACACGTAAAATGGAAGGTTTTCCTCGGTTTTCCTAGTCCTACACTGGGAAAGTGTCATTTCCACAGGTATAATTTTCTCATTAATAACAACCTAATTTTCTTTTTGAGAACGATGTTTGAATCAAGATTTTACCAATGTCCTACAAAAAAGTGGAAGCTAGTGATGAAAACAAATAAAATTATACTGGAAATCGTAACTCTACATTGATGTTGAGAATTGTATTATAAATAAATATACATAAGGATATATACCTGTGACACATACTTACATATGCTTACACACACCAACCTATCCTAACTAACTTATGTACTTTTATAATTTAATTTTCAATAAAAATTATGAAAAAATTTTATTGAAGTTTATAATTTTTTTTTTGAAAAAACTTATTTATCTATATAATAATGAATTCTTCAATAATCTTTATAAGTTTTTTTTAAATTAATGAATTATCGAATGTTTCACCATTGGTGAAAATAAAAAATTTCAAAATTCCCGCACCAATCAGGATTATTTTGGCGGTTTGCCCACGTTTTATTTTAGAGAGAATCAAGTGTGTTTCAGTCGTCCACGTTTTTGTGCTTTTTTTTTAGTGACTATGGAGTTCTTATGCAAATTATTGTGCGATAATCCGAATTTCCGAGAAAATAAAAAAATTCTCTAAAGTAATTCTGATTGCTTGCAAACAATATAATATAATATTTTATAGTAATAAATTCACTTTTTGTTATTTTCATACAAAAAATGATTATTTTATTAATAGATAAAGGAGCTGTTTATTGAATATCACACATGAGCGTGGTTATTGAATAATTTTAGTAGTAAAAGTTAATGCAGAATAACAAAATTAATAACTATTAACTATTTTTGTGTATAAATTTTTTTTTAAAGTAATAAAATTAATTAATCTACTTAATTAATTTAAAGTTAATTATATTAAAAGGTATTCAGTTACTGAAACGGGTTCAGTAAGTAACTCCTTTAAACTTGAGATAAAAATGTATATTTCTTTGTTTAATATACCTACTCAAAAATACCTTGTATTCAAAATTTTTTTCTATTATTTCTAGAATAAAAATTAAAAGTAATACAACATACTATAAAAACATTTACATATGATTTTAAAATATAATATAAAATTCATCGGTTTTGCTCGACCTGGCTCGATAAGGGTAGTTTGCTTAATATATCCCCCCCCCCCCCTAAACTCCCTGGGGGGTTACTAAACTATTTTTCTACTTTGTGACATCATATACTGATCATATGTGCATAGAAAGTTAAATATACACTTTTTTTCGACGACATAGAGGAAAATCGCTTAGGTTTAGTTCGCTAAGCGCTTGATAAGGATAAAGTTTGTTTATCACTCACCCCCCAAACTCCCTGGGGGATCAGTAAACTATTTTTCTTTTTGGGATGCAAAAATTGCATTATTTTGGCGAAGTATGGTCATATATAATCACAAGAAGATATAATGCTGATTTCGAAATTCGCAATTTTAAATAATTTTATATAATTTTTGTAGGACTAGCAATACATACTCATTTTTTTGTAGGATATAGTTTTTTTTTTATTAAAAATTCCCTTAAATATCATTTGGTTTCTTTGTCCTACAGTTATTAATGAGAAAATTGTACCCGTGAAAATGACATTTTTCCAGTGTAGGACTAGGAAAACCTTCTATTTTACGTGTAGGACAAAAATGTCACTGAATTATAATAATAATTACCAAGCATCTGTGAAAAAATTAGGTGGTTATTAATAACTTCTAAGATCATATTATTTTGACATGTTTAGAGTAGGGCTTGCAATCCCGGTATACCAGGATCCCGAAATAGCGAGATCCCGCACCAATTTTTAAATATGGGATTCCGGGATTGTGCACAGGTGCTTCCACCATCCCGGTTTGGCGTCGTTGATTTCACACGTGGCCCGACCACGACGCACAAAATAACTTTGTTTTCTTCGTTGTTAGTAGTAGTAGTCTGTCACAGAATAATTAACGTATATGTTCTAGAGGAAAGTATCTAGAACTAGCCTATATTTGTCTAAAATCTGTAATTCCCAACAAGTGTCGAGGCCGAGAGAGCTTTTTCTGCTACCAGTTATCTAGTAAATGACATACGGAGCTCGTTATCAGACCACAGCGTAAATATATTGTTTTCTTCGGAAATATTTTCAGCAAAACCAATAAATAAAAATAAATAATTTTTTCAATTAATATTAATTTCGTTATTTTATATTAAATATATATATATATATTTTGTTTATGTTGTACATCTTAAGCCGTGTTGGGGTGCGTAATACAGCCTAATCTGCATAATTATTTTTGTTTGGTGTTCAAAAAAGAAATTTTTTGTGGTATATTGAAAATAAATGATATAAGTTTAATTTTATACTTGTTTTAGTTAATACATAAAAAATGTGGATATTATAATACAATAATATATCATATTATCGCGGGATCCCGTTTATACCGAGATCCCACGGGATTTTAAAGTCAAGTGCCGCAAATACCGGGATTTTCAAATCATTGCGGGATTGTAAGCCCTAGTTTAGAGTGGGGGACGCTTCGGAAAAACCATCGAACGTGTAGGACAAAAGTTTTTTCGAGTTTTTCATACAATTATCATGAGATTTAAGTAAAAAACTACTTGTTAGTAATAAATATTGATCATTCACCAAATCGACATGTCCCGCGGACTAGTAGGTTTAAAACAAAAAATCACTCTTTATAAAAACGTCTGCTTGTCTTGAAACTACAATTTTGAATACCAGATTTGAGATTGCAATAGAGGGGACATCAAAAATAACATTTTTAATCACTTATTTCGATTTCTTTTTCGTCTTTTTAGAAATATTATCTAAACTGTGATTTATTACAAAAATTTTGCAAGGAAGTATAATAAACATTTTTCCCAAAGTAGGTATATCTTTATTTTTATTTTCAAATAAGCTAACTAGTTTTAATAATTCAGTAATATTGGAATAATACAACAGCAAGTAGCATGTTCTAAATAAATAAATGTCAAATTGTTGACAGTTATGTGCATGAAAGTGAAATTAGAAAATGCTTACGTTAGAACAAAGAATTTATATCGTTCTATGTTAAGGCTTAGGACAAACAAGCTATATGGCAGTTGTGAGACAATTCCATGTAATATGGCCTGATGTTCATCTCACGGATAACATTTCCAATTTGAGAAGATCTGTTTCTTAACGACAATATTGGGAAATTTCTAGCCGGATCCATCGCCATTAAAGTCAAAGCATCATGTTCATTGTGCTCTTTTTTTACATTTGTTTTAATTCAAAACCAGTTCTCGTGAATTTCATTATAATTTTTTTTGCGCCGTTATCCGTGAGATGGAAATCAATCATATTTCATGGAATTGTCTCACAACTGCCATATAGCTTGTGTCCTTAGCCATAAAATAGGACGTTATAAATTCTTTGTTCTAACGTAAGCAGACTCTAATTTCACTATCGAGCACAAGTCAAAATTATAACATAACTATCAACAATTTGACAGATCATTTCATTTATTTAGAACAAGCTATTTGCTGTTGCATTATTCTAATATTACTTAATGATTAAAACTAGCTAGCTTATTTGAAAATAAAAATAAAGATATAAGAATTTATAAGTAATTAGCTACGAAATTACCTTCTTTGGGAAAAATGTTTATTAGATTTTCTTGCACAATTTGTGTAATAAATCAAGCTTTAGATAATTGTTTTTAAAAAAATCAAAAAAAAAATCAAAATTGAAGTACTTAATTCAAAATGTTAATTTTGATATACCTTGTATTGCAATCTCAAATCTGGTATTCAAGATTGTAGTTTCAAGACGAGCAGGTCGTTTTTATAAAGAACGACTTTTTATTCTAAACCTACACATAAAGATTTCTCTCTTCCGAACTCTATCCGTGGACACACTGGTACCGGGTGTTTCAGAGTTGAAGTCCGCTAAGCAAAATATGTAAAAAAGTTCACATAAACATGGATCCGCAAGTGCTTCGTTTCCGAGTACAGGGTGTTAATTTTTTTTTTAAATTGAGTTTTTTAAAAAAACGCTAGCCGATTTGAATAAAATTTTTATGGTTTATTAAAACAATTATTATGCATCAACTGGACCGATTAGATTTGATCCAGAATTTTCAGGGGCTTACCCAGCGAGAAAATCGTTTTTTTTTTTGTAATATTCAAATAAACCTTAAAAATTTCATTCAAATCGGCCAAAGCGTTTTTTTAATTATTTTAAGCAAAACGTTTTATATGGACCTGGGTCATAGTTTGCTTCGTTATTGAGGTACTGGATATTGAAATTAGAAAATATACACATTTTCTGAAGTATCTCTGAAGATGTTTGATGACTAATTTATCTAAGTAGAAGTAAAAAAAGTTGACATAATTATGTTAATGGAGAAACAAGACACCTCTAGAAACCTCAGAACTTCAACAGCAATGAACATTCTCCAAATTCCATTAGTGCTTTTTATTACCAGTGGCGACAGAATTTATTTAAAAAGTTTTAGCTTTTACCAGAAAAAAATGTGACAATTAGATAATGGACAAAAAAAGAATACTTTTTTAATTTAGGTATCCAGTATAAGCCATTTGTGCAAGTCAATAATTAACATTAATAGCTTCAGGAAAAGCCTTTTACCAATATATTTTCACATACCAAATTTCATTTTAATTGTTCCAAGCTTTTCCGGTTTGTAACTGATTAAATTTTTGCAGAATTTTAAGAATCTAAGACATGCATTTCACGGACACCCTGTATATGTATTAGCCATCTAGCTAAATTTGATAAATCGTTGAACATGATTTCTTTTTTAGATTGCAAAACAGTATGGTATTCCCTTCGTGGAGACATCAGCAAAAACGCGGATGGGAGTGGACGATGCGTTCTACACGTTAGTCCGAGAGATCCGCAAGGACAAATCCAGTAGAGGTAAACGGTCCCATAAGTACATCGGGGCGCACGGTCGCGTACCCTTCAAGTTGCGGTGCTCAATCCTATAGAGCAAAGGACACGTTACTATCGATCTCTCTTCGGATCAAGTGATAATCTGAATGGCAACGCACGCTATCTAACCGTTGTCAAATTACACATTTAAAAACTGACAGTTGGTGTGAGTGTATCATGTATATTCAATTTCAAAGTGCAGAGTGATCAACCGGGAAGAAGCTTACTATGGAAAACAATTCTCCTATCATCGTCTAGCTTTCCACACAATAGTATATTATTGTTCTAATCAATTACTCAAAAGTTGCAGTAAAAAAATTCAAAGCCATCTCATAGATATTATAATTGCTGTAAAAGTTAATGGCAAAATGTTGCTTCTTCGATATATTGTATACTTTCTTTACGCACACTGTTGTGATGTCGTTTTTATGCATTATTTTTTTGTAATTGTTAAAGAGGGTTGGATCGGGCTGACTTTTTCTTTTTATCTAAATTTGTCCTCGTGTCAAGTTAGGCGATCTAAAATGAACATTAGTTGTAGCCGCTTAGGTAAGTAGTTCAATGAAACTTATTTTTTCTTTTCCTTCCATTACGATGTTGTCGAATAGTATCTAAAGCGGTTATTTTCAGTGATTCAATAAAACCGTTGGAATGCTAGGGTGTATATCAATCTTTGAAACTAAGAATTTGTCTAGTTTCCATGGATTTTTTTTTATGTCCCAGTTGCAATCGGTTATTATTTATTACAATGAATATTAAAAAAGGAGAAATGACATTTTTTCATATTTTCAATTTTGGTGTTTTAATTTTAGCTTGGAGTTTTTACAATAACTTTTTTAATTACAAAAATAGAAATAAAGTTGATGTTTTTCACCATTACCGATTTTGTACAGTTTTGGAGCAAAATTATTTAGATTTATTTGTATATAATGAAACATATGTATATGAAAGATAAAATATGTTCCATTTATAAGTTACAAAAACAATGTAATCAATAAAATCATCAAATGAATGATATTAGAGTTTAATCAAAAATTCAACATATTCGAAAATATTTTTTGAATTTTAAATGATTCAAATGTTATTTTATTGTAAATAAAACAATTATGCCTTATATGTAAAGAATCGAAAATAAAAACAAAATCATTACAATAAAAATAAAGTAGGTACAGTATAATTTTGATAGTCCGGACAGATATAGTTTTTATCCCACCCGGATTGTTGAATTGTCCGAATTGTAGAGGTGTTTTTGAATAGTAATAAAAACTATGGATTTACAGTGCAAATGTATTTATTACAAATGTTTTAAATGAATATAAACAGAAAACAATGTGGAATCTCTTATTATTTCATAATAAAAGTATATAAGTAAAAAAAGTATTAAAATATGTATGTACAAAATAAAATGCATACATATGTTGTAAGCAGCTTTTAGACATGACAATACACGAAACATACATTTATTTTTTCTAAAAAGAAGTTATTTTTAACGGATTTATATATTTTTTATGCTTTTCATGAACTGTCTCTTAATTTTTGAAGCAATAGGTCATGTAACTGCATATCATTCTCTTCTGTCCACTGGACACGTATAGAAAAGGCTTTTACAGCATCCCCGTGTTTAATCTTTGAAGTGCATTCAGCTTCAGCAATATTTTCTTCATTATCTCCGTTAGTGCATTCATTTTGATTTTTCATCTGTACCTCCTTAAGAATTTCTTGTCTTGTAAGTTCCTTGACGTTTCCATCCAAGCCTAATGCCCATGTGCTTATTTGTTCATCGCTCAAATTCCCATCAATAGCTTTCAGAGATTCTTTTATAATTTCCATGTCTGAACACCTGCCATCAGTACATTGCTGCTTTTGGAGTTCACTAAATGGAATGAGATCTTCATCTTTCCATTCCAATGTTGCTTCTTTCCAAAGTGCCAATTAGCTTTTCATAATATTTTTTTTTTGCTTAAACTTTTCCTATACGACACCTTAATGTTTTGAATTAAATTTTGATCCATTGGTTGGATCAGTGCTGTGTAGTTCGTTGGCAGGAGCAAAACTTTAAAATTTGAATCAAAATTTATTTCCTGTTCCGACATGTGTGATATAGCGTTGTCCAGCAATATTAATGCTCTAATCGGTAAATTACTGTTATTACTGGCTTTTAAATGATTTTAGAAATAATCTTTTTGTCATCCTTCCTCTATATACTCTGGTAGCTTAACATTTTAAAAAGACCTTGGGTTTTTTACTTTTCCAATTACCAACAGTGGAAGTTTATGGGTCCTTGGACATTTCTCGCCCAGGAGCAGATTTTTCTTCTGCATGTACCCATGTTTGATCGGGCAAAACTCGCAAGTATGCAGCTGACTCATCGGCGTTATAAACTTGATCTCTGCTAATTTCATTTCACTAGAAACTCGTTCTCTGCATACTTTTAAGAAACGATTCCCATGCCTTCTTTTAAATTTGTCCGGCCATCCTGAACTAGCGAGGAAATCATTATTACCTGTTAATTGTTCGTAAAAACATTTTGCTTTGGTGCGCAAAATATCGGATGATGTAGGAACGTGTTTGCTACGTTGTTTTAGAAACCATATATATATATATAGTGTTTGTTCTATTTCAGGATTTTCACTTTTTCATTACTCTCCTTTGTCGAATCCATGAACTGACTGGGCTTTGTTTCTTTTAATATCACACAGAATTGATTTTGGAATATTAAATTTCCTAGGTACTTCCCTTAAATGAGTACCTGTTTTAAGACTATCTAGAATTATACATTTTTGCTGAAGGGAATAATATTTCAACTTCTTAAAAACTTCCATATATTTTTTGAAACTATTTTTTAAATTTTGGTTGATTAAAACAATCCATTTTTTTCTAAACCAAAAATCATCCCTTATATTTAAAGAACATTAGTTAAAAATAAAAGCACTAAAATAAAAAAAAATTGAAAAAGCAAACTGACTATATTTTTTTAATATTGATTTAGGTTTCGTTATGTAAATGTAAATAAAAAATAATGCAATTTTCTCCAAAAAAAAAAAGGTTATTTGATATTTAAATAAGAAAAATATATTGGAAGAAAAAAAATCCATCCGTGCTAATTTTTTTAGGTCACAATACAATTTTTTAAATAATTGTACTTTGTTAAATATTTATATCTTAAACACCGGAAAAAACGTTGGGAAATTAAAAGAGCAAATTGATTTAGAGCTTACATGGAAAATTTTTTAATTCTACAAATGTTAGGGGATTTTTCTCATACATGGAATTTTATTTAAGTTTCACTTGCAATAAATCTGTTTATAAGATGTCACCACTGGATTGGCCTAAATTGTTGCATCGAAATGAATATTAAAAAGTAGAAATGTCAATTTGCTTATAGTTTCAAATATGCTTTAATTTTTAACGTTCTCACTTTTTTTTAATTAGATAATAGAAATAAATTATATAATTCAGAAAAAATCCACATATTTTTCACACGATATTTTTTAAATGCTGGCTAATTAAAATGTTATTTTATTCTAAATCAAAAGATTGTCCCTTACATCTAAAGAAACCAACTTATAAATAAAAGCACAGTAATTAAAATATTGAAAAAATACAAAAATTTATTGATATTAAAATAACTATTTTCTCCTAAAAGTTAAGCGTGCTCAGATTCAGGCAAGCAAAAATTATTAGAAAAAATAAAACTTCATGTTCAAATTTTTTGGGAGCTACTGTATAATTTTCGAAATATTTATATTCTTTAATGTTATATGTTATACAGGGTGTCCCATTGTAATGTACCAGGCTGCATAATTCTTTTAATTTGACTTATAAATATTTCAAACAAAAGTTATCAGGTTTCGAGGGGTCAAATTATGGTGACCTTGAAGTCAATTATCAAGGTCAACCTTAATTTTTTAAATGGACACCTTGTATATTGACAAATTTGGGAAATGTTGATTACCCAAAAGCGTAAATTGATAGAACTTACATTTTGTCAATCTGGGAATTTTTTAAAATCTACCTGAAAACTTGAAAATGCCAGGGAACTTTTTTTGTTCAAAAATTGGTATACACCTTGAAACACGTTCAAAGGAGTATTTAAAATTCCCCTCAAATGGGAAAATTGCAATATTTTTTATAAATCCTTAATTCCCCACTAAATATTATCTGTTTCAGGTTTTAATACGACAAAATGATAACTTAATTTCCTCTAATAATACCCAATTACTATGATTAACCTTTCTCCAGCCTTAGATTACCAATGAATGGATGACTAATGTTTACTTTAGACTTAATGATCCATTTAAATCTCATAGCTGTTGGTGTATCGGTATATCCAATAATTGTGTTCCTCTCATGTACTTAAAATGCAAGTATATTTAACAGAATCCTCATAGCTTAGATCTTAAGTGTACGAACCGAGAGATTATTACGATAGCATTTCAGTATTAGGACCTGCTCAAGGGTTTTATTGAATTTCTGGCGATATAACGTGCTGTGTAAAATACTCATATAACAATTTTATGTTAGCAAAAGGGGCAGGTATTCTTCGCTGGGCGATATCTTGCGCATACTCGTATTTTCCGTTCTCTGAACGCTACATATCAATATTGTTGACACATTGCGCCTTTGATTGTCTTCTCCAGACCAGGCCAACAGCTTATCAAAAGGCATGATATAAAACAAATTTTATCAAACAGAAAAAAATTGAGTTGCAGATTTTGATTATATCCAAAATTTTTATTAAAACAAAAAATGCCTTTTTATATCAAATAAAAAAAAATGTGTAATTTAATTGATTTCAATTGTAGATATCAAAAAATTATATAAAAATATGCGCCATTTTATTGAAATTGGCACTACTCATACATAACAAAAGAAAGTATCATCGTTCTGCATCGTCATTTGATTTCGCTACATCTATTTGAAGTAAGAATTTACAGGAATTTTAATTTTTTTTAGCAATTTAATGCTGTCAGTTTTGTCGGTTACAGTATTTTAAAAACGCACAATTGGCCAATTTACATTTTTCTGTCAGTGGCAGTGCAATGTGTTAATATCTTGGGCAGAGCATATCAATTTCTGTGCACAATTTATTGAAGTTTGTCTTGGAAGAATTATTATTCTCCCAGAATTTCGGTCTCAATCCTCTTTAACAAATGTATATATCAAAATTTAATAAAGTTTAAGCAATGAGAATATTACATCCGAGAGGTGTGATTAATGTCTCGGAATTACAAAATTTTATTCTCCATTTTCTATATGAGATTTTTCTTAATGTTCTACTAATATAGATATATCTGCCTTCATATATACAAGAAAAGAAAAAATATATGTAGCAATTACTAGTTATTAGGTAATATCTTACTAAACCTCTCTTATTAATAAAATGTTAAATATTTAAATTTTGTTTCTTTGGCCTTCGTAACCCCAATTCTTTTAAAAACGTGCGGTAAACTTAGGATAAGTTAAATTTTGAACTTAACTTCAAGTGAAAGTCAGTTTTTTAGGAGTTTCCCGCTGGCTACAGGAATGACTGAATTGGAGTGATTTTAATGTCGAGGTGAATTTGTGTGTAGGGGTGGCAAATCAACAGATGGTCTTCAAAGGCAAATGACTTTTTTAATAATAATTTAATTAATTGTACACGGTGTCTCAAACTCGATAGTATGGACCTACTATGCGAATTCAAAAAATTAAAATAAAATTTGGGACACGTGGTGTTAAATGGAATGATGGTGTTAAATGGGATTTGACAGAAACCACTAATGACGTCATCAATTATATTTCTTACAGAAACATACCCAAATTTTTTTCCTGTTAAAAAGCTCTCTTTTTTCTAATAAACTTTTATTAGAAAAATTTTTCTATATTACCTACTTCCCGTATTAAAATTATAAGCAATAGTGTCCTAGAGTCTCAAAACAAATACCACCTAAAAATCACATTAGCGGTGGAAGGATCAAGTAGTGGTTGGAAAATAATAATTGAATGTTTGTTGTTTAAAGTGCATAAATATCACAAAGTACTTGTTATTACTCAATACGAATGTCAAACATATATATTGATATGGATCACACCCTTCAACTTCACAAAGTTGACCTGGCTGTAGTACTTTGATGTTTTTTAGGGTTTCGTAATTCTGGGGGTAGGTGGTGAAATACGTATTGGGT
Organism: Anoplophora glabripennis; assembly: GCF_000390285.2. Lineage (NCBI taxonomy): Eukaryota > Metazoa > Arthropoda > Insecta > Coleoptera > Cerambycidae > Anoplophora > Anoplophora glabripennis. Next base: position 22,919 of record NW_019416924.1, read on the forward strand.
GGTATCATTTATTGTTTTTGAGTTATAAGGTGATTCTCACATTTTGGCATTATTGACATAACCCCTCTTTTTACACTAGATATGGTAAAATTGTTTAAACATTCTATACGCTTTTTTTAAGCACATGCTATGAGAAAAATAATTTTGAGTTGTAACTTGTAAGTATTTTTACTATGTATTTTGAAATTAATAAAAAATGTGTTAATAAATAATCAATACCTTGAGAATTTTTTTGAAAAGGTCTAGGAATATTGAAAGTAAGACAAATTCTGTTAGACAACAAAGAGAAATTACATCCCTAATAAAAATTCCATATATTCCTATACATCCGAATAATTAACCCTTAACTGGTGAAGTGGGGTCCCATCGACCCAAGTGCTATTTTCAACGTTTGGCAACACTACATTCTCCTGTAAATAGCTGATGGCCTGTTTAGTAGCTGCTTATTAAAGTTCAGTCAGTCAGTGCACAGGGGTTGTGCACCACAAACCGTCACAGCTGTATCATCAAATAACACCGAGTTAAATACAAAATCTGGTCCGGGTCCAATAGATCCCATCTCACCAGTTACGTAATATTTTTTTTACGGTTTTTTAGAAAATTTACAGCTTATTTATAAATATTGATGAAAAAACTAATGTTAAGAGAAATTTTTACAGCTCAATGTAACCACAATAATCCATCAATTGACCTATCAAGTCATTTTTTTGTTCTAAATGATCAAAATTTTAGAAATAAAAGAACATGTTTATTGCTCCTGATCATTATATAATCATTATCAAAATGAAAGATTTTTTCTCAACTTTTTCCGCAATTTTACATTAGATATTCTTTAAATATACATAAAAATATTACTCTAAAATATCTATTATGTTATCTGTCCATTTTTGGACTTTGTGCCCATCGACACTTTTGATGATGATATCAAGTACAAAATATAAAAACCCAGACAAATCCACTGGGACCTGAAATCCATAAGGAGTTAAAGACCCTTTTTCATTCGGAGCCACACAACTTAATAAAAAATTGACATGCAGACAAAAAAAAGCAAACTAAAGCTGAATAATCAGGTTAATTGGTCTATGCATTGGTCTAAGTGAAAAAAATTTTCCTGAATCCGTGGACCTTAAAAAATAAAAAAAATTGTAATTTTTTTTCTCGTGCTTATTCCTATGTGAGTGCAATAACCGGAGCTCACAAAATTTTTTTGTCAAAAGATCTTGAAATTATAAATTTGTAGTTTTTTTTTTATCTCGATGCGACCATTTTTCACTGAGAAAAAGCCTATAAAAAATCCCTAAAAAATTTCTGATTTTCTGATTTCTAATGTGTAGCTTATAAATATCTAGGGATTTTAGTGTAACTCGATCTAATTTTTCAGCCGTTTACAATATTTAAATTTTTTGGAGTCTAGAAAAATATTAAATGTGATTTCTTTTTCACATTTCAACATTAGGTACTTCGGAAACGAAACGTCCATCATATAACATTTTTTCCTATTTTGACCACCTGATTTCAAATAAAATTTTAGATTAGTCCAAATAACCTGAAACGTCCTTTTTTAAAAGATGTTCACCTAGAAATTAATTTTTTTTTAATGAATTGTACACATATAAAACATTTACAATCAACACAAAAATGCAAAATGCTTGTTGTTCATCTTTATTTCTGACATGTTGACTGTTCCAGCACCACCCACTATTTCTAGTTTTCATTATAACTTCTTTCTTTCTCCTTTTTTTAAGGGTCTGTTTACAGCATTTTCTATTTTGATCAGATTTATTCACACTTTCACAAACTCAGAAATGTAATAAAAGACGACTGAAGAATTAACAGATTTATTTTACACTACCAATATACATATGTAAATAATAATGTATACAGTAAATGAAAATTGCTATCATAAATTAATGTACAAATAACGAAGCAGTGCACCAACCGATTCATAACAAAGTCGGGGAAAACAGTGGAAAGTCCATAACTAATCCGAAGAATTTCACAAACCAAGACTTAGGGTAATATTAATGGCCGGAAATACTGTCTGCAGTAGAGGGAACTCAAGTTGATGGGCTTGTCTTGAGGACCGAGCTTGTTCTGCCTCTCCGCGACTCGGGAGTAGGCGTTCGTGTATTCCTTGTCGAAGGTGTTGATGTCTATCTGGGCTCTCCCTAGGGCCTTACAGGCAAGGAACAAGATGTCCCGGTATATGGAATTGGACGCGTTGCTTGCAGACTGCCGTTCCTCAGACAGTATTTTGACTGGTTCGACCAGGTCGTTGACGCGGATGTAGTTTATGATTTGTTGCATAAACCTGTTAGTGAAATGAATAATCAAATGTTAAAAATGATGGAATTCACCATAAAATACAGTTTTACGAACTCATTTCAGGATGAAGTAAAGTTCAGACGTATTATTTTATGTCCACAAATACTTCATCAACTAAATTACCTCATATTCACGATAATCGGGCAGAAAAATTAGTGGTTGTAAAGTAATTAAGTCCATGAAGTATTTGCGGGTGTAAAATAATATGATATTTAAAAAGTTATACCAAATCAAAGATATTGATTAACGAAGCGGAGCCACAAACTTCCACATGCAAATACAGACTCAATTACTTCACTTTCACTATAATCTGATAGAATGAATCAGTGAAGTATATGAGGCCATAAAATATGACCTCTAAAAAGTAACGTCAAATGAAGGCTATTAATTAATGTAATGGAGCCAAACTATTAAGGTCAATGATAAACTTTCATTTGCACCTTGTCCAAGTCTTGTCACTTTTTAGATGTCAAATTTGGACTTAACTAGTTCACATTCACTATAATTGGACAGCAGTGGTAGTCAAGTCATCGAGCATGACAGATATTGATTAACAAAGCAGAGCCAAATTATTATCAATATGGATTCAATTGCTTCACATTTATTATAATTGGACGAGTCATGTCATGGTTGTGAAGTAATGTTGCATTCTATATGCACTTTGATCAAAACCTGTATCTTTTTAGTTATAATTTTGTTTTGCTACAAATACGAATTCAATTACAGTCAAAGCTCCTTATTCGCGGGTGATATGTTCCGAAAATGTACCGCAGAGAACGAAGTAGCATTTTATATGGAAATATAGGGGTTCCAATGTTGCAAAATAAAAAAAATATAATAAAAGTAATTTATTGAGATAAATTTTAACTTAATTATTATCAGGTTTAGGCAATGGTTTAAAGAACTAATGATTTTTTCTTGTTTTGCAGTCTTTTAATTTGGATTGATATTTAGCTGTGTCACTATCAATTTGCTTCTTAAAAACAAAATTTATTTCTTTTTTTAATTTTTATGAAGAAATCACAAAGCTCATTTGCCATCAGTAAACCTTCACTCAGGTATTTTAAGTTTAATGTCACATTTATCAAAGGCCATAGTGGCACGTGTAAGCGAGCGGCGTCAGTGGCGACTTTTGTCAAAGGACTTTTGGCTTCACAACAGTAACGGGAAGTGGTCACAATTTCTTGATCCGCGTATAGCGAATCCGCGAATATGGGAACCGCGAATAAGGAGTTTTGACTGTTGTTCACATTCATTATAATCGGATATAATCAACAGCGGCCGAGAAGTGATTGAGTCCATATTATTAGATGTAAAGAAACACTTTAAAAATTAAAGATAATAATTAAGGAAACGGAGCCAAATTATTAAGGTTGACGGAAACATTATACACACTTTGGTCAAAACTAGTATTTCTATGGTTTCTATACTAGTATAAAAGTTCTCATCCAAGAAATGCAACTTTTTTTTTATATTGGAGGTGATTACTAGATACTTACGATTTTGTTATGGCATTTTTGTTTCCAGCAATTTTCTGTGATGTATCCCTAAGCTGCCACAGAACATACATTGGGGCACTTTCTGAATGAAGATGCGGATCATCCCACAAACATCTCAGGCTGACTTGAGCAGCCATTTGTTCTAAATTAACAAATAACAACAATGTGAAATAAACACATTTATGTTTTTATTAATTGGAATAACATTAAGATACAGGGCGTTTTAAAAGAAATGGAATATAATTGCTATCTCGAAAATCATCAGAGGTATTGTTAAATTTGGGTAAAGTCGAGTAATTTAATAGGTAATCACTTCCCAAGAGAAACACAAAATACATATGATATTCATGCCTTCATAAATGACTACAAGTCATGTGTCATTTTGTTTGAAACTGTAATTTGATTTCCTTTATGGCAATTAAATTTCTGTACAATTAAAACAATAAGATCAAGATTACATTAAAACACAATATTCTGTTTCATCGGTTGAGATTGGTGTAATTTTTCAAGAGATTCTATTCAAACAATCAGTGATCACATTATCTCGAGCTTAGAAGTAATGGTTTGTCATTGCTCATATAAACGAATCATTAATATTGATGATGGGATTTAGATAACTTTCGTTACCAATGCCAGCCCTGGTGAACATTTGAAAATAAAGAAAATGCTTTTATATGAACATTTTTCAAAAAATGCTCATTCGAGATATCAAAAGCCGAATGTGTACAAGTTTTGCCATATTTCCTTAAAATCTTTTACATATAGATGTTGAATTAGTAACATTTCCTTCAAATATTCAATTATACACTAAATATGTTAACCTTGGGGGTTTTATCATATTCTCCATGTTTATGTTCATTTGGAATATTTCTTTTAACCACGTTCTAATCTGCATATTGCCACATGTGCACTTCCTTTGCACAGAAAATATGTTTTTAGCATATCTACTATTGCACTATTCTTTTAAATTGCTATATTTTACTTGAATACAAAAATAAAATATTGACAGCTAAAGGTTGAAAATTCTTTAAAAATATGAGATTCGTATTTAACCAAATTAATTAATTCCTGAAATTCAAAACGTTGCAAAAATTTGATTCAATATTCGAATAGAGGAACAATAAATCCAAAAAACAACAAAAATTAAACAAAAAATATTAAATTAATCGTTTATATTTAATGGTTTTTGAGACAGCAATGCTATCGCTTCTAACTTTAAGTATCCTGTTAAAGTTCGCAATTAGACAAAAAAAAAAATAATAAACTCCAAATACATTATGGGACGTTTCACATGGAGACACTTAATAAATGGTTTTGGACGTACAAAAATGTGTTCTTCCATGTACTTTTAAGATGTTATGTGGCAGAATTCAAAAATCCAATAAACTCCCTTCGAGATCGCTGTTCATAAATTTTAAGTTATATTCAGATGATTCAAGATGGCAGTTTTTATATAAGTGCTTAGCAAACCATGAACCACAAAACTTTTATTCAAACAAAGTTCAATGGTTGATTTCACAAACAAGGTAAATCAGACTAGTCATTTCTTATGTTTTTGATGTAGCTGAATCATAAATTGAAGTCAGTTCGATAGTATCATATCACAATCCTAACCTCAAAAAAAAATAAAAAATTGAAAAATCATGAGGCTAGTCGATTCCTGTCTTTGAAGTCGCTGAATCGTAATTTTAAATTGATTCGATAGTACAATATCATATTATGTTATTTCTTTTTTGATTTGTTTGAAAATAAAAACTTAGTTCTATTCTATTAACCTTAAAAAAAATGAAAAATCAAGATTTTTAATACCGCGATCAATCCTAAAAGACGTTGTTTCTCATGTTTTCGGGGTTGCCAAATCGTAATCTAAAGTCGTTTCAATAATATCATATCGCGTCCTGATCCGTGGATCAATAAAATTTAAAAATTGCGAATTTTCATTCATACTATGAATTTTATCTTGAGAGTATTTAAAAAAGAAATAACATAATAACATGACATTGTACTATCGAATCGACTGAAAATTATGATTCAGCGACTTTAAAAACATTAGAATCGACTAGCCTCAATTTTCAATTTTTTTTTTTTTTTTTGAGGTTAGGATTGGAAAGTGATACAATACTATCGAACCGACTTCAATTTATCAGCGACTTTGACAGTATAATAAATGACTAGTCTGACTTGTCTTGTCTGTGAAATCGACTATTGAACCTTATAATAATAATACCTTATACCCTTATAACCCTTATAATATAAAAGTTTTAGGGATCATGGCTTGCTAAGCAGTTATATATAAAAACTGCCATCTTGAATCGTCTGAAAATAACTTAATATTTATGAACAGCGATCTCGAAACTCTCCATTATGGTCATTTGGAGATGGATTTACCAGTAATAAGTTCACTGGAGGGAGTTTATTGGATGAATCCTGATTTTTTTACACTTCTAGGCGCCATATTGGATTTTCGAATTCTGCCACATAACATCTAAAAATACTTGGAAGAACTAATTTTTTTACGCCCAAAACCATTTATTAAGTGTCTCCAAATTTTGGCGAGAGCCTTGATCGACTTGACGTGAAACGTTCCAAATTTATTTCAACAAAAATCCTCTTTTTAAAAAGTTACTTGGAATTTACAGTGAATACATTTTCCAATTAAAAACATCTATACTTACTTTCTTCCTTTGGACTCGCTTTTGAACAAAAAGTCATTATCAAATATTTATGCCAAAAAAGTCTAAATACATCATAAACAAGTAACAGGTGAGTCAATGAAACGGGATGATTTAAAAAACTCAGAAAACATTAAAAGAACCATTTTTTGTAAAGTTTATTGATGAAAACATGATCTACAGGAATGGAAGTATTATGTAAGTGCACAATCGTTCATTTTTTAAAAATAATGTCCGAAAGGTGGCCTCCATTGTTTCGCACACATTCTTGCAGCCTCGTTGCAAAGTTCTCCATAACATTGCGCAGCATTTCTAGCGGTATTGCGGCTATTTCAAGTCTAATCCTTTCTTTTAATGCCTGGATAGTCCTTGGGGGGGTTACTTTGAAACACTTTTGTTTTTAGTCGCATGCCGATAAGTCCGGAGAGCTAGGTGGCCAGGGAATATCGCCGTTCTTGCTCATAAGAGGACCGGGAAAGACCTGTCTTAGTAAACCCATTGACACTCGTGCTGTATGGCATGTTGCACCATCTTGTTGGAAAATCCTTTCATTTCTGTAGTTCTCGATTGCAGGAAGAAAAAAATTGTTCAACATATTGACGTAACGATCAGAGTTCACTGTTACAACGTTCCCAGCTTGGTTCTCAAACAAATAAGGGCCGATTATCCCTAACGAAGAAACCGCACACCACACGGTTACTTTCTCTGAATGTAGGGGTCTTTCGTGTAATTCTTGAGGGTTATTGTCTGACCAATACCGAAAATTTTGTTTGTTGACAAAGCCAGTAAGATGAAAGTGGGCTTCATCGCTCATCCAAAGATTATGCAGTACGTTATCGTTTTCATTGATATGCTCTAACGTTTGTTCACAAAACCTTAAACGAGTAGCGTAATCTCGAACGTTGAGAGATAGCACAATCTGAATTTTATATGGATGGCGGTGAAGGTCTTTATGCAAAATTCTTCTTGTGGTGCTGTAGGTTAGTTCGAGATTTAAGTTTCGTCGTAGAACGGATCTTCGTGGACTCTCTTCCAATGAATTACGAACCGCTTGAATATTCTCTGGCGTGCGCACAGTTCTAGCACTTCCACCTCTTTTTTTTGTTGTTGAACCACTGCTTTCAAAGTTACTTACCCACGTTTGAATAGCGCTGTTAGATGGTACACGAGCGTGAGGCGGCAAACGGTAATGTAAACGAAACGCTCGTCTCACACGGACGTAACTCTCCCCATTTTGGTAATACGCTTTGACAGCAAATGCGCGTTGTTGACCCGACCAAGTATCCATGATAACTAACTTCCCGATCTCTAGATTCACAACGTTGACGACCCAAGCCCCCCTCCCATCTACTTTATCTGCAGTGGCGTTCCTAAATCATCCCGTTTCATTGACTCACCCAGTACATAAAAAATTAAATCAATGTTCTATAATTTTTATTGTAACTAAATCTTAAATTCTGAACATGTATTTATTTATACTTTCATATATTAACACTTTTTAAATTAATGTTTATTTTTTTGTCAAAAAAAAGTCACACTGCTAATTATAAAAATTAATAATTTACAACTCACCTAAGGCTGCTAACTCCTGTGTTAGCGGATCCGTTCCCTCTTCCACTGGTTTCATCAAACCTAAATTGTTGTCACCGGCTAAACTCATCGTTTCGCTTTCTTCACTCTTCTTGCTACCATTCATGGTGTTTTCGGTATCCGTCCTCTTCTTTAGGTACAAATTAGGCAGGTGAGTCTGAGTGTTGATTCTTTCGAAGGCCCAAATCAAGTTCCAGTAGATAATGGGATGGTCATCAACAAACTTGGCATCCGAGAGGCACAGATCCCCTTCCTGAGCGAGAATGTTCTCCAGTTCTTTTCTTAGGACGAGCGGGTTTAGGTATGGGACGCTGAAAGGATCGCACAGTTTGATGCTCTTGCCGCCTATCAAGACAGTTAGGAGAGGCACAGTCGGTTTGTTGCATGACTGGCACAGGGTGTTCAGGTTGGAATCCTCGGCAGACCAGTTGGCCATGATGTCTTCGTCGTATAGTAGGGAGGAGCAGTTGTGGCACTGAGAGCATGTGATTAGGGTTATATCTAACTCGGTCTCTGAAATCGTTATTAAACCATGATAATTGTTAATTGTTATAAACACAGAAAATACAATAAGAATTATCTTTGTATATAAACCAAAAGAAAAACTAGAATAAAAATAAGTATTTCAAAATTCTCATTACAATCAAATATGTATGTGCCACCCATGTATTATTCACTTTGACAAATACAACACATCATCTACTGCTCACTACTTACTTTAAGTTCTAAAATTTAATGTTACATAACTCTGTCTTTGAAATTATGAATCAATCATAATTATTAATAACAGTTGAGAAATAGTTCAAATACACAAAAGACTTACAAATATAAAAAATAACCAATAAGTTTTATTCCAGAAAAAAAATATATAAACATATTTCAAAATTCTCATTATGATCCAGTAAAAAGTTTCAGCTTGGTGGGTGTGCTGTTTTTATACATATTGTTGTAGAACGATGCACGAAAACCTTTTTTTTGGATAGGGTCTGTCCCTTTTTCTTTCAATACACTCAAAAGAAATAGAACTTTCAGTTGAAGAAATTTATTATTTTGCAGTTTCACAGTTAATGTTTTAAGTACACTTCCATTTAAGTGAAAATTGTTTCTGATGTTAATTTCTCTTAGTTTATGAAACAGGCATCCGAGCTAGTTCTAGTGGGTTTAAATTTCAATGTAATGATTAAATATGTAAGTGCCATCTGTTATTGGCTATAATAAGTAGGAGCAATTCATTTTTCATTGCCTACTTTTAGTTCCAAACTTTTAAAAAAGTAATAGTAGTTTAAGACTTTCATGGCAGAGCTGATATTTAAACTACGATGGTTTTTCGGGTTTTTATGCTGTGACCTATGTAACTGATCACCACCAGTTCTAGATTTATATTGCACTTCCTTAGTTTTAGCTAAGAATCTTTGATTTGTCTTTGTTGTTGTCGGGCTAGACTCTGCGCGGGTGGACCTGTTATCAGAATCCTTAGGCCCATTCTGATGTTCACTTTGGTTCTTGCTGTTAATTTTAAGGATTGGGGATTTTCCCCAAAATGTCCTTTGATTGTGGTACTTTAACACATATTGAAGTGTTCAGATTGACCAACTATTGCAACCGTTGTCCGTATTTTGCCCCAAAATGGGGATTGACAATTACAACTTTTTGTTTGACAGTTTTAAATATTCTACTGAATATAACTATTACATATATTTTTTCAAATTTACCTCCTATTTTATATCAAAAGACTATCAAAATTACATTTTAGATTAAAATGTTAGATTATTGTATAATAAACTTATGTGCGATAGATAGAATGCAAGTTACAGAAAAACAACAAAAAATATATCAAAGTTGGCATTAGGGTTTTGCCACAAAATGGTGAGTTGTTGAGGTATTTTATCAATATAGAGACATTAATAAAGATTAGAGTCACTGCAAGTCAGTGACTCTAATAAAGATTATTTTTAAGCACCATCTATTACTCGCTTTGACAAATACCATTTATGATGTTTGACTATCTAAATTTTACAACAGTGATTACTTAGCAATAATAATGGCATTACTTACCGTGTTTCTCCTCCCTCGGTGTCGGAAACAGACTTTCAGGCAATGGCTCATCGTAATCCTTCAAATTCGTGCAGCTACCCCTGTAACTTCCAGTCTCGGTGGATACCCTCCTGTGACGTTCACCACCTTCGCTCCCATCGTTCGAGTCGCACTCTTCCTGGGCATCCCCTGTCGCCAATCTGTCACCTGTGAGCACCTTTACGGGCGTGGAATTCGAGGACGTCGAGATGGCTTCCTTGATCTCCTCCATTTTCTTAACCATGGAGGTGGCCGCAGACTTGATCGAGCTGAGACCACCTTGTATTAGTTCGTTGGATTTTTTACTAGTTAAGCTACTTGGACTAGAAGAAATAAAAACATATACAACATTCGAGTTGAGAAAGGGATAGTCGGGATGTGAGGGACACAGGCGTAAGCTTAGAATTTGTTATATTTGTCTCAAAATTTGTTTACTTCTTTCAATAAAGTATCCAAAACAATGCTTTGTTCTCAAGGACAATGCCTTAGAATGAATAATTATTATTATAATTATTTAAAAGACAATAAAAAATTTATTAACTTAGCTGAAGATGAAATAAATTCTTTGACACATTTTAGTTGTTTTTACAACTTCTAGTCTAGACTGTTGATCTGTGTCAGTTGTTTAAATAATTAATTTGACTGCTAGTCTGTTGAGTTGTCCTGTTTCACTGAGTTCCCACCTATGGCGGCACATTACAGCACTTTTGAAAAGTTACCGCATTTGTTTAGATATTAATATTTCTTATTGTTAGAAATTACAACAAATGTTAAACATCTCCTGAGGTTTATTGTGTTCGTGTATTATTTATAAATTAGAAACCTTATAATAAGGTACTGTTTATCATGGTGAAAGTGAAATAGCTTTACTAATGCGTTAACAGTTTTCTTAAAAATGTAATGATATGCAAAAAGTTAGATAGAATCTTTGTTAGCATAGAATTTAAAAATATTTGGATAAAACCACTCTGTATGCAACTAATTTTAGTTACAAAGTAATGGACAAAAATAACTGTAGAAGGATCAAAATCAGATATCTAATACATATTAACATTTTTGATTTAATATTCGTGTTTTTGAGATTGTTATGGTAACAAAATAAACAATTACAGTACCCTCTATTGAAATTCAACAAGTTTGACAAAGTAGTATTGCAAAGACAATATGATCTAGCAGATTATGCTATATAGGATATACAGGGTGTCATCAAAAGTGGGTTTTTCCTCTTAGGATATCTTTATTATTATTGGGAAGTGAGACAGCATACGATAGAGACCGAGACAACATTTCAGGTGTGCAATGCTCTGTCGTTACCTTAGAGCCAGAAAAATATATTATTTTTCATTGTGCTTTTTGTCTAACTAACCACCAGTGGCGGCTCGTGGCATTCACAATAGGTGAAGCATATTCATTTACTGAATAAAAAGAAATCGCCACAGGCCAAAATTTTCAAATTTTCAAGATTCTTAAATGAATCTGGAAATTTTTTGTTGCATTTGTAATATTACCGAAAAACTGACGTTCACGAGAAGAATTTTCATTTAGGTTTTATAAAAAATAGAAATATTAGTTTGGCTTGTGACTTCTGCGAACATTAACGCACACCATATATGTATGTTCCAAAGAGGCTTCGTGGTTACGACAGCTTCGCGTAATGTTCCAAAATTGTTAAATCCCTCCTTATTCCACACGGCCCACTTTACACCCACAATTAAACACGACATATAGAAAAGTTATTTTTAATTTTAAATAAACACTTCCACCCCGAAAACCATTCATTCCGAGAGAATAAGGCACAGGTGTCTCGTAATTTAAAAAATCCCTTTTGTACTCAATTTTCCATCTGGAAAATGGCGGTTTCAATAAAATATACAGGGTGTTAAAAAAAGAGTGTAAAATATTTCAGGAGGTAATAGTATGAACCAAAATAAGCAGAAAAGTCTTAATAAACATGGGTCCGCAAAGTAACGGTTGCGGAGATATGGACCACTATTTGTTTTTCAAACATTTTATTTTATTAGGAATAAACCGACAAAGGAAGCTTTTAACAAACAAAGTTACAGAAGATGTTCAAAGTGCCCTCCGTCCATTTCCAAGCAGGCACGACATCTTCGTCTCAACGATATTCGAACTCTTTCGAAAACACCCTCCTTGGTTTGGATTTCTTGACACTTTTGATTAATCCGTAGCTGCAGCTCTTTCAGGCTATTTACAGGAGTACCATACACTAATGTCTTTAAACATCCCCAAACAAAGAAATCTAGAGGGTTTAGATCAGACGATCTTGGAGGCCATAAAACAGGTCCCTTTCTACCCATCTATGTGGAAAAGTTTGGTGTAAATGCTCTCTAACGGCCATGGAAAAATGAGCTGGAGCACCATCATGCTGGAACCACATTTGTTGCCTCTGATTCAAAGGAATGTCTTCCAAAAACTCATACAGTGTGTTCTGCAGAAAGTTGAGGTAAGCAGCGCCTGTTAATCGGTTTGGTAAAACAACAGGATCTAGAAACCTGTGACCTACAATACCCATCCAAATGTTTAATGAAAAACGTGCCTGATTTCCAGATTCTATTAGAGCATGAGGATTTTCGTCGGCCCAAATATGCGAATTGTGAAAATTAAACACTCCATTTCTTGTGAACCCGGCCTCATCAGTAAAAAGAATGTTTGCAAGAAAACGAGGGTCTTCAGCATCATGACGTAGAAACCAGCGGCAAAAAATCAAACGTGCTTGATGATCATTTATTGGATTTAAGGCCTGTACTCGTTGCACATGGTATGGATAAAGCAGTTGCTCATGAAGGATTCTCCAAACAAGAGGACCACTAATTCCTACCTCGGCTGATATTCTCCGCACACTCGTACCTGGATTCTGCTCTACCAGTGCTAGAATTTCTTCTTCTCTCTAGGAGTGGATACCGACCTTGGTCTTCCGCATAAATGGCACTGTTTGCTCAAGGAACCGGTATCACGCAATCTTTGGTGAATTCTTCCAAACATGCGTTTTGAAGGAATCTGGCGATTTGGATAATTTGGATAAGCGTCAACATAAAGACGTTGCGCTTCGGTGGCGTTCCCATTAGCATGACCATACATGAAATGCATGTCTGTTACTTCTGCGTTCGAGTAACCAGCCATAGCGAAAGCAAACTTGTGCACTGAGAACAACTATCAAATATGTACTGTTTATTTCACTAAACATCAACCAACTATTATAAGAAAATACACAACGTTTTTGCAAAATAAAAAAAGAGGCTAAAAAACATAAAACATTCCATATCTCCGCAACCGTTACTTTGCGGACCCATGTTTATTGAGACTTTTCTGCTTATTTCAATTCATACTTTACCTCCTTAAATATTTTACACTCTTTTTTTAACACCCTGTATACTGGATCACACATAGGAAACATTTCTACAATAATTATTGTACAAAGAACTGTTATAATCGTGCACTGGGCGACGTTTATCGTATAAACTGTTTAAAGGCAGGCGATGGGAGATGACAATGCTGCTCCAATTTCCGCGTCACTCGTTCCCCCACGCCGTAGTTTACTTCCGTGTTGGCGGCCTAGTTGCCATGACAACCGCCGTAAACAACGCTACGAACAGAAGCAGAATACAGACTGATTTCAATCTGTGTCACTTGCTTATACTATATGTATATGTGGTACGAGGTTGATGTTCGCGCTCAACGAAGGCAAACGAACACAATACATTTTCAATATACCTGTGCGTCACTTGCGTCACCTGGCGAGCCGCCACACCGCGTCACCCAGGCGCTAATCCGAAGTAAAATAAAAAATTAAGTATAATCTCAGAGGATATGGGAGCACCCAGAGTATACCACACGGAATATCTTTTGAGAACATAAGAAGTTGAAGAAGTGTGAACCTGGCCAAAAATGCAAAAAATTGGAATTGGAGGTAGACTGCTGCACAACTACAAGAAATGTTCAAAATTCTTACTGTTTTTTTTTTGTAAACAGATGCTGGCTCAACATATCCATGACAGAACAAGTTATTAAAATCAGTTTTTTTTTGACAATTGACAGGCTGTTTATTAAGTACTTGTACAAATTTAAAAGGGTGCATCTTTGATTAATTTTTAGATAAACAGTTCATGGACCTAGGTCCACAACGGCTTGATTCTTGAGATACAGAACCTCCAAAAAAATTTTTTGTTTCAGCAATTATTGTAAATGAATATTAACTTATTTGTAGAAGTCGTTTAGTCTTAGTCTTGTAAATGATCTAAGTTTGTCACATCGCAATGCAATCAATAAAAAACACATTTTTCACTTGTTTTTCAAAAACTCTTAATGATTCAACACAAAATTCCAACGCAGGTTTAACTTTAAATCCGTTTTCAGTTTTGTACAAGTACATGTTGTTCACATGTCTTGATAGAGAGGTAAAAATGGTCAGGATTTATATCAGCAGGCTATAAAACTGTAAACAGTGAAAATTATATTTTGAAAAATGTAAGTATTTCTACACCAATGATTCTGTCAGATGCGATAAAGACTCCAATAAGGGTACCGATAACTACAGTATACGTAAACCATCAATTGCCATTTGCCATTTTGAAATAACTATCACTATCTCCATTTAATTAGGTACATTCTAACACAGATTCGCCAACTTAATAAAAATTACATCAACAGTGTAATGTTGAGGCTGATGTATACAACCTATTGTAGACTCATAAATCATAATAAGCAAGTAGCTGGCTTTAAAAAATGTAATTAATGCTTTTAAATATACTTATAAAAAATGATTTATTTTATTTTTATACCAACATTTATTTTTAAAGTCAGTTAAAAGGAAAACTCCACTTTCAACGATACCCTGTTGAAAAAGGTTTTAATAACATCAATAAAAAGCAGTTTTATTAAAAATATCGAGACGATGTTGAAGGTTAAAAGTAACAAAGTAACCTCTTGCGGGTGACGATACGAACTACTATTAATGACTGGGGCCTCTTACCTGAAGTTGGTGAGGGCGTTCTCAATGAACTGCTGGGGGACCTTGAGGTCGGCTTTACGGAGGGAGAGGCGTGACGGTGTATAGCGGCTAAAATGACACATCTACTACTGTCTACGAACGTGCAAGTGCAAGCTATGAAAGCCACGATGCACTAAACAGCTCTGCCACATGCTCGCGGCCAGTTTTTAACGGTGTAAAAATAGAAATTGTTAATACGGATCTACAATGTAAGGTTTACGATTGCAACATTGAATTAAATACAGATATATCTTGCTCTTCACAGGCCTTTTTGGTGAAATTCAACATTCTATCTGACACAAGTTGGAAACCTATTTTAAAAAACTATATAGGGTGTTTTTAAATGAAATAGCAAAAATGGTACCAGTGAATGTAGAGCCAAAAATAAGAGGATTGAAGTAAAAATACCTTACCCTCTTAAAGCAGGGGATTGAAATTCACATTTTAATTTTTTTCTTTAACATGAATGCTAGAGGCAGAAAATTGGTATGAGCGTCCTACTAATAAAGAGACAATTTTTCAATATTTGTTCGATCATTGGCGTATTTTATAAAGGAGTGAAACGGTCAACCCCATTGCAATATTTTATTAGAAATTTTTTATATTAAGCACATTTATTTAAAAATATTTATTGGGAAGACTGATTTATTGCGCATTTACCTCTTATAATTTTTTGATAAAACCAATAGTTTTCTAGTAAAAAAATTAGATACGTCATCGTTCACAAAAGTAGTAATATTGTAGAAATAAGTAGGCGGGTGTTATAACAAATAAATTGTTATTTATCATATTAATAAATTGACACTTTCTGTCAATAAGCTGGTAATTTAATAATAACATTAAGAATAATTTGCTATTAATTAATGAAAAATGTTTGATAACTTATTATGGGACATGTATTAGGTAAAGTTATTTATCAGAAATAAAATTTAAAGAATATTCTCGAAATAATTTCAATTTTGCTGCATAACCTAATACGTCTGTTGAAGTTATAACGCACTCGCACAAACAGTTCTTGGTTATTGCGAAGGTCATCTGCTGCCTGAAATATTCTTAAGCATAGTTCTTCTAAGGAGGCAACAGGAGTGGCATAAACAATACTTTTTAAGTGTCCCCACAAAAAGAAATCCGTAGGCGTTAAGTCAGGTGAACGTGCAGGCCAACAAACAGGGGCTTCACGATCACGAGCAATCCAGCGATTCGGGTAATTTAAATTTAACCATTCTCTAACGGCAAGTGTACTATGTGCAGGCGCCCTATCGTGCGTATCCCACATCATCTGACGTGTAGCGAGGGGTACATCCTCAAGCAATGTTGGAAAATTTTCGTTCAAAAATCTAAGATACTCCGCCGCTCCAAGCCTGTGTGGAAGAATAAAAGGACCTACTAGAGTATTTCCTACAATTCCCATCTAAACGTTTAAACTGAAATTATGTTGACATCTTGAAACAAATATTTCATGAGTATTTTCTTCCAACCATGAATGAACATTATAAAGGTTTACTGCACCTACTCTAGGAAAATTTGCTTCATCGGTGAAAAGTATATTCATTAGGAAATTTAAGTCATGCCTGGAAATATTAATGTACCATTGACAAAAATCCATGTGGTTAGGTAAATCAGGGTCATTCAATTCTTGCACGGGTTGATGGTGAAAAGGGTATAAAAGATTTTCATGAGCTACATTCCACACAAGACTGAGAAACTTGCAGTTGCCTGGACACCTGTCTTGTGCTTGTACCACAGTCCTGTTCTAGATGTTCCAGTATAGCTTCCTCAGTTTCAACAGTTCGGACATTACGCCTTCTTCCGGCACCCTCACTATAGGGTTGTTGACCAAATTTCAAAAAGTAGATAATATAATTCTACACATACTAACTAGTGTGTATACACAATTAGAGATTGAGAAATGCGTCAGAACAGTTTTAAAATAATAATTTAAAACTGATTTTTTTATAACATTTCAAAACGGCCGTGACGTCATAAGGGGCACCTTGTAGTGAAATTATGTGTAAATTTAAACACTGTCGGTAGTGCCAGTCTGTCAGTGACACTGTCGTATAAAATGTTTTCAAGTCTATGAGTTATTTTCCTTAATCTTCAAATTCCTTTATTAAGTAAAATTATTATTTAGTAATCATCAATTATTAGCTTCCCTTATAATTAAAGCAGAATGTGTGAATCGGGATTTGTGATAGCTACTTTGCAAATTTTACTGAAAATTGATATTTTTATGATCATGAATTGAATTTTGAATTGAAAAGAGACGAGCGTTTTAATCTTATTGTGTTTATTTACATAAAATACCTATTTATTTATGGAAATTTATAGTGCAGTTCGGGAGTCTTATAGAGATAATGCAATTGGCTATGTGGAATGTGGAACAAAACACCACTTAAATTTTGTTGAATCCATTACAATCAGGAAATTAATAATAACTATCACAAATACTCTTTCTATCACACGCGCTCGCTATGGGACCTATAGTGTAGGGGGTTAGGTGCACGGAAAGTGCTAGATAGTACAACAGCGTGATGTTATTTTCATAGCACAGCGCTGGAGCGTTGCGCTATGAAAATAACATCACGCTGTTGTACTATCTAGCAGTTTCCGTGCACCTAACCCCCTACGCTATAGGTCCCATAACGACTCGCACTTATGATAGAAAATAGTATGTGCAACTCGTTCGGAAAAGTTGCCATAGCGCCACTTGGGCGTCCGCGTGGCGCTATTGGCAACTTTTCCCCACTCGTTACACAATGTACTATAATTGATAGACTGTTGTCACTAGTGTCACGTTTGTTTAAAAAACAGGAAACAGGCAGCATTTGAAGGACAATTTTGACATATTTTCTTCTTCTTCAAAATTATGCAATAGGATCGCTACTAGCTTCTTGATCAATTGCCCCTTATGACGTCAGACTAGTTTTTATGTAACAGAAAAATTCATAAATGATTTCTACCACTAATTTGTTATATATTTAAAATTTGACTATACAGACAGGTTCTTTTATATAAAATCTTTGACTCAACAATTTGTATATGGTTTGTTTTTATAGTGGACAACCCTATTGGGCTGAATTTTACCAGTTTTGCGAAGCCTTCTTTCCACCGAGGCCAATGTTTGTCTATAAGGAATCAGTCGGTTTGGATATCTTTAGTGGTATAATCTTTCTGCAGCATTTCTTTTTTTCTGGATTCGAAAAACACTTGGAGCATGTCGACATATTCGTCATTGGTATAAATATTATTTGCATTATGATTCTGATAATAAATTAATCAATTGGTACTAATTATTGATTGACAGAAAGTGTTAATTTATTAAAAAAATAAACCCCCCCCCCCTTTAAGAGGGTATATCGCCTCAGGGGTGCAACTTTCATATAAGATATTTTTACTTGAATCCTCTTAATTTAAGCTCTACATTCACTGGCACCATTTTTGCTACTTCATTTAAAAACAGCCTGTATAAAAATAAGATATCCTCCACTTTTCAAACAGTTCTTACAAGGATATTGTGATTCGTTTTATAGCGATGATGTCTGATTAGTGTGTTGTATTAATAAGATGTGCTTGTATTTTTTGGGCTATTAAATACATTTTATGTAATAAAAAATACAAAGTTACAAATAAATAATCATTCAACTCTTTTCCTAGTATTAGTAAAAAAGTTATGAATTATTTTATGGCTATAGAACCGCCGTATATGCGAGATATACCTGTATTTCTTATAAATTCTGTTACGATGAAAATTATTGAAGAAATATTAAGTGAAATAAGTATGTGAAAAAAATGTTATAAATCCTAAATTATTCGATTTTTATAATTTACCAAACTATGTAAAAAATATAAAACTAAAATGGTAATTGCGCTGCTACATTCACAAGTTATTTTACAACTACCTCATGAATTGTAAGAATATTAATTATGATTTTAGGTTATCACCAGAATCAATGAACACGTTTTCAGCAAACAATGTTGAATGTTGGATGTATGGTGAATCAAAAATTATTTTCGAGCCTATTTACACCTGACAAAACTAAGTAATAGACATAAAACTCACCTGAAACCGATCTTGAAGCTGGAACTGAGACTGGCCAGGCTAGAAGCTACTGTAGCCGCGGGCACGGTCTCCGATCGATGGATCTTGCTCTGAGCAGGAGGACTGCCCTCGAAAGTGGCAGAACGGTGCACGGACGACCTGAATAGTATCGGTTCGTCCATGATTGCTGAGTTTGTTGTTGGGGAAGAGTAAACGTGTACCGGTGGTGGCGCTACGACCGTTTCTGGAGGAGGCTGCTCAAAGGCCCCTAGGGGGTCATTTTCTGTGACTATTTCTCTAGGCGATGCTCTGAAAATGCAACAAAAATTACTTATAACAAAATTTAAATTAAAAATTCGTATTACTTCGCTGGGGAATTCTTTCCACTTTCGACAAATTTCCCTTCGTTACCGTTGAACTGCAACGCCCTCGAACAAGCCTTCTTGGTGTTATTCTGCAACTTATCAATAATATTCGCATCCCCTGCACTTTCCGATCTAGAGAGCAGCCTACTCTCTGAGGGGCTGTCAGGGGATATATAATTATTCGCTAACTTCTCTTCCTCTTTTTCGCTACATTTTTCCTCGCTATTGATCTCATTTTCATGGTTAACTCCTGTATCAGGCACCGATTGTTCTAGATTATTCAGGCTTCCTTTCACGATACTTGCCACCTTGCGGAACTTGTCCAGGAGGCTGTTGTCTTCTTTGATGGCCTCGTGTGAATCGAGCGAAGAGCGAGAGGCCGCTCTGTCTGTATGGTCCAACAAACTTGAACCTATAACAGTCAAAGCACATTATAGGAATTTCCATGGCACAAAAAAAATACCATTACTTGATCTTACCTCCTTCTGTAGAAGCAGACATTCTTCTAACCGCTTTGCGTTTTGCGGCAAATCTAAAATGAGCGGCACCTATGACAACATTTCTCAGTTTGTTCCAAAGCAACTGGCTTGAACCTGAATAAGCTGGCCACTCAGCTTCCAAAACACAACGATTATATAATCTAAAAGAAATTAGGTGAATTTTTTTGCTAACCTCTAAAAACACAAGAATTTAAAAATATAAATCATTTAGTGATTTCTAAAAGTGGAATTCTGTATAAAATGTTAAAAGTTAATCGATAAATTAATAAATAGCATTTCCTAGATTTAATTAATGAATTTATTTAGAAATACAATATCCAACAGGACAGAGTCAATACGCGATAAGGTTAAACAGAAAAGGTTAACTTGAAATCGTTTGCTGCTGCCGCTCGATACATGCAGAAGCCTGAAGCATTTGTCAGGAAATGGGTTAAAAACGTCGATAACTTGCCGGAATGTGGCACCCAATGCAAGTGAATGTTTGGGGTTGCCTCTGTGGGATTTGGCACTTTGTATTTGTTCACAAACAATTTGAATGCCCAAAAAATGGTCAATATATATAAGAAATGTTTATTAAAGGCTGCTCGAAAATGGTTTGGTCCAAATTGCAATTCATGGGTGCTTCAAGAGAATAACGGTTCCAAACATCAGAGTCACTTATGCAGAGATTGGAAATGCAAAAATGGCATTGTTTCAATGGATTGGCCTCCTCAGTCCCCTTATGCCAATCCAATTGAATTGGATGAAATTAAAGTACAAGGGAAAACGAAAGCAGTGGATCAGACATATTCGGGAAAGTTGGAGGTCTTTACCTCCAAAAAAAATGTACCTTACTTACCTTTACCTGCACAAAAATCTGTCAAAAAGCATACCTCGATGCTATCAAGCTATAATTGACAATAAAGGTGATTGGACAAGATACTAGGCAAATAAATTTTATCTTAACAATTGTACTAAACAGTTAAAAAATAATTTTTTATAAATTCTCTTTTTCGCAGATGTATCAGTCTGTAAGCTCTTGTGAACCAAACTGTAGATTCGGAAACTTTCTGTAAGTATTTAGTTACATATTTATAGGGGTTGAAACCCATCGCCAGAGAGGGAGTGGAAAGCCTCACTCCTATTGGCTCAGTCCTTATTTGCGACACAATAAGCGAATTAGCATAAAGTTTTATGGGACTAAGGCCGGTGTCCCATGCATCCGAAATTCGATGTACGATATCCGAAAATATTTTAATTCGTACGAATGATAATATTATAATTCACATGCATCCGAAATTAATCTCATAGAAATCAAGTATAGAACCATGGAATTTATTACAAGATGAAGGTGAAACATTTTCAAATGACAACCATAGGTATATATTATAGAAAATATACGTAATATATTTTCTACATTCGACATTATAATATAACATTTATTTGACTGTAAATATATCAAGCAACAATCATAGTATGTTAAAAACTTAAAAAGTGAGGTTAAAAAACATACGATTTCGGATAAAAGTTAAAATTATTTCTACTTTTTCCGACGTCATATAAATTTTAAAAATTTCGGATGAAAATGAAAATTTGAATGTATATTAATTATTAACCAATAGGAACACTTTCGGACCTTCGTATCGTCGGAATTCGGATGCATGGGACACCGGACTAAAAACATATAAATATCAATGAATTTTGATCCAAAAGCAGTTCCATTTCGATTCAACAAAAGTAAAGTTCGTTTAGTTCCAATCCGACTCAACTACAGTAAAATTTAAATATTGTAACAGTAAGTTTCTCAGTTGATGACTTGCTAACTCAAATATAGTGGATAAGTTCTGTACTGAAGATTCCAAGCAGTCAAAAAAGTGTTTAAACTCAAAAAAAATTTGCGTATCCTGTCTCCTGTAGTCTGTTCAGAGGAACTGAGGATCCTTCCGTCAAAAATAAAAAATTTATCTACACCATAACGTGACGTCTGTAGATATAGGTGACCAGAATTCAAAAAGCTCACCATTGCGGACCCAATCGGAATGAAAACAAAAACCAGATGCATAGATATGGCGCTCAACGTGGGGCTCGACACACAAATGAATCAACAACTCTCGGATCGTAGATATTATGTCTTTAAAATACAAACTTCTTCTATATCATCTGACACAGTAATTCAAAGTTAAACATTTTACTCCTCTTTTTTTGCAGAAATCAATTAAAAATTTAAAAAATATATGAAATACTGTCATGGTAAATCTTTGAAAAAAAAAAATTATGGCTTCTCACTCACCCATATGTAAGAGCGTTGGGCTGAATACCATACTTCTTCATTAGCACGAGTAACTTGACAGCCAACAACGGCCTAGAATGCTCGCCGCAGAGCTGCATCATCAGCCGATAGCAAACTTCATCACAGGCCAGTCTCTGGTGCATGGCTCGGACCAGCAACTCGTAGGCTTGCTGCAAGATGGCTTTCTCCTTGCCGACGTTCAGCGACAGCATGCTGGGCAGGATCATGAAGTACAGGGTGTGGCATGTGCCGCTCAGACATCTCGCCCACAGCTCGGGGGAACGAAGACACTTGCTGAAATGAACGTGAGTACAATTTTTTTTTTCATCTTTCGTTATCGAAGTAACTCACCGGGCCAGTTTTTGAGCAGATTTTATTTCGTGTTTGGTTCTTCTGGCCATGGGAGAGCCAGGCATCACCGTCGGGTATAAAGACGATAAATGATTTCTTCTCTTACTGGAACTCGCTAGCGACGCAGGGTTCAAACTAAAATGAGTATACTCATATGTCTCCCCTAAAAATATATTAAATTTTATGTAACAGATTATAAATCAAGTATAATAATAATTATCTTTTAAATTTCTACAAATGTGGTTTGAAACATTTGAACTACTGTTTTATTTAACTCCAGTTGTTACAGGACCAGTTGGCCTAAAAATGTTAGATTTGAATTACCATAAGATTTCAATATATTAATAATTAATAAAATGTAAAATGTGTACTTTTTGTCAGGTCATAAATAGTCCGGGTGAATCGACCAAAAACATACCTGTATCAAAAATCAGATCTAAGTCGAATTTTATGGGCTTAAAATTAACTAAAGAATATACAGAATAAAAACCTAAATTTGTGTATTTGTAGGAGTTGAACGTCATGTTGGTTAACAAAATAAAAAAAAAAAAAAGAAATAGGAGCAGATAATTTTTGTTAATGGTATTCTGGTTTAATATTTTGTAATAAACTTGGGCTCGTTAGAAGTAGAAGGCTTCGTTTATAAGCAGAATTTTTTTTTAATCGATTTGACTAAGAAATTATTAAGTAAATGTTCGTTAAAGACAACGTGATCCGCGCGGCTGAGCGCTGTGACGTCATAGTGCATGCTGACCATGCTGCACTTAGTTGAAGCAGCTACCGCGATGCTTTTTTTTAAAGTAACTAATTTTTTCCATTCTTTCAAATGGTGTAAGCAAATGTCTGTGAAAGTCATCGCCACACCCCGTACAATACATTTTTATTGACTTTTACGTTTTCTTTCGACATTTTGACAAGTAAGAATTACATATATGGTTAAGGCCCCGCCGAATCTGAATCCGCAGTCAGAATTGATGGTTCTTTTCCTATCCTCAAAAAAAAGGTCAGATATCACGAATTTTAAAAAAATTACAGATTCGCGCCAAATATACGGGGGTTTTCGGGGTGGCTGATCACGGATCCGAGGTCAATTTTGCAAAATTCAAGATGGCGAATCCAAGATGGTTGACCAAATTTTCAACAAATAACAGATTCGTGCAGAGTGATTTAGGCCCGATTTTTGAAAAAAAACCTATTCGCCTGGACTAAAAATAGACCAAAACAATTTAAGAGAAATCCCTCTATTTCCTTAACATTCCCTGTGTTTTCTGACTATTATAAAATTTACGTATACCTATTTCCTAATTTTCACGATTTTCTAAACCTGTAGTAACCATGTAACTTGAAAGTGTTGGTGTTCTAAATTTAAAAAAATACCACTATAAAACAATAATACATTTGAACATCTGTAAGTTTTTATGTTAACAAGGACAAAGCTCAATTTATATTTTGACCAATACATTTGAACAACTCTCAATTTTACTTGATTTGGTATTCTCTTTATTTATGCACAATTTATAAAACATTTTCAATTCTTTATTACGATTTTGATTAATTTTTCTAAATCTTTCGTAAGTTATCCAATTAAGGCTCGTCTGATAACATACCTTGAGGGGACGGTTCAGGCGGCAAAACGAACACAGTCCTATCACTCTTATGTACCGAGTCTAACTCTATCAGTCGGTGGGTTGGAGCTTCGTCGTTGCCTATCTTCTCGATACACTCGTCGAAGAACGCTAAGCCTTGGTCCCCATCCGCCACGAAACTCCTCTCCTCTATAAACCTAATAAACATCTGGGTCCGCATCATCATGGTGAAGAACTTGGTGTGGGCCTTATCCCTGCTCTTGAGGAAATCCCCTAGTTGGAAAAGTGCTTGGGGATCGGTAGTGCCCACCGTGGGTGCTTTGGTGATGGGCAGGAGGTATGACCTGTACCCTTTCAAAGTCAGAATCATGAATTTGAGGAATGCTTCTTGAATCTCTAGTTCCTGGGCCAGCTGTAAGGGCAGAAATTAGTTCACTGTAGCATTTAGTGTAGTTTCTAAGAAAATATTCTTTCCTTTAGATATGTTATTTTTAATTGCTGTACCTATACAGGGTGTCCCACCACAAACTCCATCGACGGATATCTGGCAAAAATTGTGACGGTGTGATAAGGACCGTGGGGTCTACCAAGCTAAAATATTTTCAAGGTCATCATACTTCCGGTTATACCGGAAGTCAATACTAACTTTGTTGTCATGTTGATTGTTACTTACCTGTCACTGCCAACCTAAAATGTGTGAAATAAATGGAAACATCATCTTAAGAAAAGGGAAATATTTATTCGTAAATAAAATGAAAACCAATGGGTTTAGGTATAGGGAAACTTTAACAAAGTTACACTTAATTTTAGTGCAAAATGAGAATACGTTAAAAAAATTAGAGGTTTCCATTTAAAAATTTTGAGTTTTCCACATTTTCTGAACTTCATATTCGATAAAAATTTTTTGACTTCCGGTATAACCGGAAGTACGATGACCTTGAAAATATTTTAGCTTGGTAGGCCCAACGGTTCTTATCAAACCATCACAATTTCAAAAAAAATCCTTCGAGGGGTTTCTCAGATACCCATCGATGGAGTTCGTGGTGGGACACTCTGTATATGCTGTACATTCTCACATAAAATGAAAGAATCCACATAAACAATTTCAAATAAAACTTTTAGTTGTCGTTTAGACTTTTGTTTAACAATGGGCGAGAAACTGATTGAAAACAGATTGTTTCATGCAATATTTTATTTCCTGACAAATCAATATATACAACTAATAGCATGGTTTCCTCTCAAAATTGTAGATACTGGGCTAAAGATAATCAAAATTTTTTATTGATAACTAATAGTAAAAAATTTATACAAGGTGAGTCAATGAAACACCACGATTTAGAAGCACCACTATAGAAAAAGTAGAGGGGAGGCGGACTTGCGCTGTCAACGTTGTGAATTTAGAGTGGGTAGTTATCAATTATCATGGATATTTGGTCAGGTTATATGCGAAACGCGCATTTGCCGTAGAAGCATATTACATATTAAAGATTAGAAAAATATTACTTGGAGGTTTATAAGTTGAATAGGGCTTGCTTCGTTCAAATGCACAGATGTACTTGAAATTTATATAGCGTATTACCCAGTGCACCCTCTGTGCGTCATATTTTTTTGAATTTTTTTTTAATCTAGATTTTGAGATATTGTTGTTGAAAGTTGTTCATTTTAACATAGGTTTATATGGCAAAGATGGACGGTGCGGCTCTTTTTTTGCCCTTAACTGAGAAAAAAATGTAGAAATTGTGAAACAAAACTTTTCCATAGATAGTTCTTATTTTTTTATGTAAAACTAATGTAAGTTTTGAACATAGTACAGCTGTATTAATTAGAAACAGAAACCAATAATTGCATTTCTGTCTGACTTGTGGATTAATGTGGCAACGTCGCAATCAGCTGACAGCAAGGAGGGAATACATTTGAAAAACTTGATAAAAACGAAATTGATTTCAAACATATACATTTTTCCTAAATCCCATGTACACTGTTATCAACAATAAATTATCCACAACAATTATTTTATGTAATGTTTTTAAAAAACTAAATTAATTAAAAAAGGCTAGGAAGCTGTGATATATTTATCGGAATAAAAAATAGAGTTGATAAATCCTTTTAATATATTTAATATAAAAACATCATAATTCGTACCCAGCAATATTTAGGGTTACATAAAGTTTTATTTACTTAATTAATATAATTCGTAATACTTGAGATAAAAGCATTTGTACGGAGTAACAAAGGAACAGGAACATAAATATTTCTCTTTATATCTAAAAAATTAGTTATAGTTGTAAAACTTTTGTAACATTACTAAAATAGAGATTAAAAACACGAAACATGAACAGTGAGTAATAATGTAATTTCTATCACAGAACCTCCAAAATAATTGCATCCAACATTTTCTCTGACTTGGACAAGAGATGGGCGCGAGTGTCATTTCATTTCTTTAGATGTAAATTAACATAATTCTCGTTGTTTTAACAGTTCACATAATTTACGGATTTTAAATAAAGGATACAAATCTTCGCGAGGATAATACGATATATTTGCTATCAGTGGCGGCTCGTGAAGGAGGACTCTGGGACTCCGCCCCCCCAGATATTTTCAAACTATAAACTTAAAATAATGTATTTATTTAAATCAATAAGAAATCTAAATAGCATGCTTCAATATCTCTTGGATGTTAGGTTGGTTGCATAAAGTGCATGTACTCCTGAACGTAGCTCAGATTAATGCCATCTGCCATCTATGATCGTACCAAAGAGTTATGTTTCACCGCGCGCGCAATCCCCACTCCATCGTCGCGGACCGTGAAATCTGAGTTCATCGTGCAAGCATATTTTTACATATGATTGGACAAATTGGCATGTGGAGGGGATAGGCGACGATAGGCTCGCGAGCTTTGTTTTGGGACTCCATGAGGCAGTAACCCGTATCACTGAAGTGTGGTTATACGTGTTTTGTTTTTGCTTTGGTGCTTTTTAAGACATTATATTTTATAAGTTTAAGTTTAAAATGAGGGTTTGTGAAATAAAAAAACTTGTTATTAGTAATTTAAGTTTAGAGGAAAAAGTCGAATTGAAAAAAAACGGACGTCCAACGCCAGTGTTGAATTTAGTTCAGGTGCAGAAAGGGTGCAAAAGTGGGCCGGCTTTTGCAAATTTGAAAAAAAATTTATGATAAGATAAGGTTGTGTGGTTGTGACCAAACAGATTTTTTTGTTTTGTATGTTTATTGTTTGGAGGAGGCGAAGAAAATTGGACGAAAACTGGAGTTTCTGACTTGAAACATTTAGAAATTAAGATAAAGATGGAAATTCTCCAAAACACAAAAATAAGTTGGTGAGTTTTTTACTTTTAGGAAGAGTAAATATTGCTTCTTGTATAAATAGTGCTTATGCAGAACAAATAAATAGTTATAACGAAACAGTTAAGAAAAATCGATTGCTTCTTTCAAAAATTATAAATATCTTAAAACTATGTGGTACATGTAACCTTCCTCTTCGTGGACATAATAAAAAAAGTGACTCGGTAAACAAAGAGGTATTTTTTAGAACTGATAGACTATACTTAGTGCAAAAATTGATCCCGTTTTAGATAAACATCTTAGTGATGCCCATGCTTTTAAAGGAACTTCAAAAACTATACAGAATGAACTATTACAGTAATCTACATAATTACATCCTAACTGGGTTGGTTGATCGATTATCCACTTCAGCCCCCACACGTAAGAATTTTATTTCTCGCATTGTATCTAAGTAGCTACTTTACACACTGACAGTATTCATTTTGGGGTACTTGCAAAACACAATGACCTTCAAATTCCTTAAAATTTTTCGCCTGCGGCGCTAAGCGAAGTGCTGCCGCCCCCCACACTCCCCGCAGCTCTTATGATGTACGTCCTCTTTTCAAAGTGCACCCCTCCTGTATTCAAACCCACGTGCCGCCACTGTTTGTTATATATAATAATTATATTGTACATAGTTTACACACAATACATTTTTGAACGCGTACGCATCTTTACTGGAATTTGATGCGCAATATCTCCGATGTCCGAGGTCTGTAGGTTCACAGTGTGTACAACTGCTAGTCAATTATTAGCGCTGTCGCCATATCTACATAGTCTTTATGCGTTCATTAAATATAATTTAAAACTACTTAAATATGATATTTTTATGTTGTTAATTAGTCAATATGTATGCTATGTGCATATGAATAGATTTATTTGCTATATAGATAATGTTTATCGCAAATAATTTCAAAAGAATTTAATTTTTTCAAATTGGCAGCGGGCTTTAGTCCCATAAGAAAAGCATAGGACTCCCCCTACGCTCCTCACTTCCCTCGGACCCCGATATACCTTCTTAAGTAAGACAGTTAAAAATTGAGTCTTCTTATTTCTTCTTATTTGCAAAATTCTTCCTTTTTGACTAAATGCTGTATTTAAGAATTTCTTAGTTCTTGAACAACTTTGTTACTGGCTATGGCTTCCCAAGACAAGCAAAATTTTTTATCAAGAATAACTGTTTCTCGAAAAACCACCAAAAAAAAGTTTACAAGACTGTTGTACCCCATCCGGGGACAGTCTGTATAATTTCAAATAATTTAAATATTTAGGGTAATTTTATATGATGTGATTTGATTACTACATTGAAAGAAATCATCCAAATGAGGCTCTTTGCTGGGATATTTTAGCTACTGTTGGTAAAATATTGCTATGAAACTGTTAGACTTGAAAAAGACTCTTCTCTCTACTAATTTGATTACAAAAAAGGGTATGTTCCATGAAATACTGACCAGACTATTAAACAGATCAGCGATTCATGTGAAATAGGGGCACGTTTCTCGACATACGCCTCATTTGCTTTTACTTGCGCTTCTAATTAAAATTTTATATATGGCCACTTAGCTAGAAACGCCTAGTATAAATCAAAAACTACACTCACTTCCTTTTTTCTCCTCTGGAACTCAATTTCTATGTTGTCCTGGTCCACAATTTCGGGAGTATTAACAGGATTATTCCTTAACTGATAATATAAGTAATCCAATGTGGATTTTAATGTTTTCGCTGCACGTTTCGGTAGTAGTTTAACATTAAGGGACTGTCGTTGAGTTTCCGCTACCTAAAACATGTTCTCATGTGAAATTTGTCAGAGAACTCATTATTTGGATACTTACTGTTATTATATTGGTGTCCAAGTCGATGCAACTGACGTCAGCAGGGGGATCGTACAGGTCGAAAAACCTCGAATCAACACCGATTAAAAAAGGTAAGGGGGCATGTAACACCTCTACGAGACCTAAAATATATATTATGTTTTTCGTTGCATTTTAGCTGTCACCAAAATCTTTAGACAAAATTAGAGCAACTAAGTAAAATATGAGAATAGAGTTTTTGCTCCTATAGTACAAATGAAGTACTGCATCACTGTAATATTGGCAATATCGCAACCACCATCTTTCTAAGCAAGTTTTAAGGGAAACTTTCTAATTATTTAAATAATTTTCAAAAGTAACAAAGTGTAATTTTCAGTGAGGGTCAGTTTCAGAAATTCTTTTTTTTTAATCAAATAAATAGTCGAGTTATAAATAGTTTTTAAAATGCACTTTAATTCTTGTGCACGACATCACTGGCACTGGGCAACTCAAACCAGGGAATATTAGTGCACTATCAATGTTTTAAATCAACCTACACTGTGGACAGTGACAATTAAAAATAATTTGGTAAAACAGATTGTTATTGTATAACTTAACAACATGTCATTTTAAAGTCACCAGGAGCAAAGAAGCCAATATTAGATTACGCCAACTTATAAGTATCGAATAAGGAAATGTTTGGCAGATTGGTTCAACATTGTAGCACGCCCACCCTGAAATATTCATATATTTATATATTTGTGGATGTGTACAACGTAAAAATATTGTGTTGGCAACTAACAGTGCACGTGGTTAGTGGAAGGAGATAGTGTGGGTTAATGGTGACAAAGCGAAGGGAATCAGTGATTGCCTGTCTTTTCGAGGTAGTACATCTAACTCTGAATTTGAAGGATTTCATCGCTGGAAGCCATCAACAGGTTGCGGTGGTGCAGGTAGGTTTGTTGTGTAATTTGTGACCATTATTCAGAGGCAAGCGATGACAAAGGTGGGCTTGTGGCGAACATCCACTCAATAAAATTAACGCGCCAAAGAGCAGTACCTCACGGACAGAGGTGTCGAAATTTGTTTTTTAATATCCTTTCCTTTAAATATGAGATTTGAAAACAATGTACAACCCAGTTCCCAAAAGCGGGCCATTGCTTGAGATTAAATTAGCTTGTCCAGTCGCTGGGTATGAAAATTAGTTTACTATAAAAGATTAAAATAAATTAATTACAATAGTTTATTAAAATAAACTATTGACCCCCACTCAAATTTACACTCTGTATAGAAAAATACCATATACAGGGTTAGAACTATTTAAAGGGAGACTAGAGGGATATCAGAAACCGTTAGTCATACAGGGTGGCTCAAATTACAAAAAAGTTGCACAATTATGGGGCGAGTGTTTTGGTGAAAACAAATCCAAGATATCTTCGATAGTTTCTGAGATATCTCGAAAAAAGTGAAAATATCGATTTTCTATTTTTCGTTATAACTCATTTGTTTTTTAAGATAGCCTCACAAAATTTTGTATCTAGGCATTATGGCGATTTCAATGGTGAGTTCAGATTTTTTCTATCTTCCATTGTTTCAGAGTCGCGATAGTCAACTTTTTTTTTCTTATGGATGCCATATTGGTTCCCCTCATGGATAAAGAAAAAAATACGAATTCAACGATGTATCACACTACAAAAATATCCTGTCTGTCTGCAGCAATTTGAATTTCTTTTTAATTTTTCTGAAATAGTAGGCTAATGTTCAAATTGTCATTTTCTTTAGTGTAAAACATAACATGGTGTTCCATTTAAATTAACAAAGTTAATATCCCGGGCCATTTTGTTTGAACTTCATTTGTTTTTCTACATCATTTTCAAGAACTTCATAAAAAATAGTGCAACTTTTATATTTCAAATTTTTTTATAATTCTTAAAACAGAAAAGTTAAAGGGGGGTCAAAATATAGTGAATCACCCTGTACATTAAATGGGCCTAAGTACTTGGACCTTCTACAAAATTATGTAGAGGAATTTCTCCAAATATTGCCGGTTATGCGTTATGTGGAATGCTGATATCAGCATGATGGTGCTCCAGCACATAGTACCTTGAAAGTGAAACAATTTTTAAATAACAGATTCGGTAAACAATGGATTGGGAGAGATGGACTCATTAATTGGTCGACCAGAACTCCGGACATGAATCCTATGGATTATTTTGACCCCCCCTTTAACTTTTTTGTTTTAAGAGTTATAAAAAAAAATGTGAAATACAAAAGTTGCACTATTTTTATGAAGTTTTCGAAAATGATGTAGAAAAACAAATGAAGTTCAAACAAAATGGCCCCGGATGTTAACTTTGTCAATTTAAATGGAACACCATGTTATGTTTTACACTAAAGAAAATGACAATTCGGACATCAGCCTACTATTTCAGAAAAATTAAAAAGAAATTCAAATTGCTGCAGGCAGACAGGATATTTTTGTAAAGTGTGATACATCGTAGAATTCATATTTTTTTCTTTATCAATCCATGAGAACCAATATGGCGTCCATAAGAAAAAAAAAGTTGACTATCGCGACTCTGAAACAATGGAAGATAGAAAAAATCTCAACTCACCATTAAAATCGCCTTGTTGGATAATGCCTAGATACAAAATTTAGTGAGGCTATCTTAAAAAACAAATGAGTTATAACGAAAAATAGAAAATCGATATTTTCACTTTTTTCGAGATATCTCAGAAACTATAGAAGATATTTTGGATCTGTTTTCACCAAAACACTCACCCCATAATTGTGCAACTTTTTTGTAATTTGAGCCACCCTGTATGAATAACGGTTTCCGATATCCCTGTAGTCTCCCTTTAAATAGTTCTAACCCTGTATTTAAGGCTAACTGAAGAAATTAAAAAGAATTGGTAATTGGTAAATTAAAATGAAATTTCTCGGAATGCAAAATCGACCTTATCTTTATCCTAGTTCGGATAAGTTATTAGGAAAAATTAAAGTAGAAAATAAGAAAAAAATGTTTTCTCAAAATATTTCAAAAATTAAAAAAATATATCCAAGAACTTTTATGTTATTTCAATAGTTCCCTGAAAGCACAATTTTGTTCAATTTTGAAACTTTCACCATTTTTTTTTATGGATACATTTTACTTTGTATTTTGCAACTGCCACCAAAATCACCACGCCTGGTACCTATAGATTTCTATTCAATAGCTAAATGTCCATTAAAATTCTTAATTTACTTACCGAGAGGACAGAGCGGGATATAAGGGCACTGCCACTTGAACGGAAAGAGCATCGTACAAACCGCCTCTGCTACCGATGTCAAAGTGTCAGGTCTCAGAGAATGTATAAGTATTTTCTGTTCTGTCAGGATCAGCAGTAACACCTGCAGGCAGTTTTCGGAACCCAGATTGAGCAGCAGCTGCTTGAAACTGGCCGCGCTCCTCGGAAGGGGCAGGTCCTCGGGTTGCGTCAGGATGACTCTGTCGTGGGTGTCGCTGGAGAGTTGAAGAAGGATCCTGGGGGAAGGAAATGGCACCTCGTCTAGTAGTTGGGTGATGTATCTTTCGATGGGGATGGTTTGGGGTTCTCCACTTGCCACAATCGCCTAAGAATTAGAAATTTGCTTGACATTCAAATGAAATTTTGTAAAGACTTTTGTCCTACGTTGCAAAAGTTCTGTTTAACTTTGATAAAAAAAAAACAAAGAGCGAAAGAGGAAAAGAGAGATTGTATTCATTGATCACCTTCTATTTTCTTACATATGCCTACAGTTAAAATGAACTACTGTTGTCTTAGATCAGGTATCTTATTTGTTTATTTCTCTTTTGTAGTCTTAAGACTTTGTTTTCGAGATATTGCAACACCTATAGATACCTATGTGATATCAATCAACTAATTTTCATTTTATTTCCCTTACATGAATCTCTGCATACAAATTTTACAATGTTGAAAAAATTTTAAAACCACAAAATCCTTGACCCAAAAAACAATAGCTCTGAACCAAAGAAGTGCATAGAAAAAAGTGGGGGGAAGGGATCATCAACGTATAACCCACTTGTTAATTGTTTTGTATCTCAATTTTTTTTTAATCAAAATTACACAAAATTGTGTAGGCACAATGAAATTTTAATTGAATATCTTAAAAGATAAAGTCATTAATAAAAATCTTTTCAAAATTTTTCAATTACGACACACTGTATCTGAAAGAAGAGAAAGTTTCTATTATTTTCTCTCGAAGAATTTATGATTAACAGTCCAATCTACTTTTTGTAACACCTTGTATAAAACTTACATGTAACCATCTCAACCACATTTCAAAATCCTCTGAAAACGGCCAGTGCGATAATATGCATATGCTTTTATTAACATTCAAGGCAAACTTTGAATCATCCGAGTATTCCAACAATCCTTTTTGTTCCTCGGTTAAATAATCTGCAGAGAATTTCTCATAGAATGTCACAGCGGAACCATACACTTTGTGTTTTGCATCGGAAACTGTGAGAACGAAAGTACTGAATACTGGTTTTGGTTGGGTAGCCTCCACCGGCCAGAGTTCTAAAGTTGCACCCATCGGTAGACAGAATAAAGGCACAGAGTTCGGAAAAGGAAAGTTCGGTAAATCCACCATGGGATACCTAAAATTGAAGGAAAAATATGTAAGATAGTCCTATCTTTGGTAAGAGAGAAAAAAAACATTTTAAGAATACAAATGAGACATAAGTGTATTTTATTTAAATGGAATTCCTCGAGTTCAAATTTATTGTATGCGGGAGCGCAAATGGCTCCATCTGTCGTGCTGACTCCCAACTGTGCCATTAAAATGGCCACAGTAGGAAGCGACCTGCTATATTGCAGGCACAGACCGGTTTCGGTCTTATTAGTCCTCATCAGTGTGTCATAGGTGAGACAACCGTCAAACGAACCAGCTCTTTTGCGTCGTATCGTCACGACAAGGGAATACATTGTACGCGGGAGCGCAAATGGTTCAAATTTAGACAACCAAAAGTACTGTGTGAAACCCTAAATTTATTTTGACACTAATGTAGCACTGACAAATTATATTTTTTTAAATATTTTTTTGGCCATTAACAACTGTTAATTCAAATGTCAATAGGTATCTACTGCATAGTGACTTACATTTATAAAAAAATTTTGTCTAAGTTCACTCTAGTGTACGTAAATATCGATAGCATTATAAAAATAGCCAAAATGTTGACCATTTTCCTCACCCTTGCAGCCTCTGATCACTTCTATTCGAGGCAAAAAGATCAACCTACACGTCACCAAAATCACTCCCAATAGGCCATCCCTGCGCCCAGCGGCTGTGACGGAACATCTTACATTTCGAACGTTTATACCAGTATATACACTGTTAGATACTACATATTTTCCTATTCCCAATGTTAAAAATATATTTTATAGTCTAAAAGCATGTATTTTATTACATGTAGCTTTTGATTCTTGAGAAATGTATCTTTATCTTTGGCAGTTTTTGAGGTATGACAATTCAAAATAAAAAGTAACGTATTTATGGTTTATAAATAAAAAAAATGAAATGCAAAAACCACAAAAACCAATCAAAATTATCATAGTCATGGAATATTCTGAGGCAAGGTCATAAGGCAACCGAAAAGAAAGGTTTTATTATATTTGAAATGACTATGGACTATGGTTAACTGCAATACAGGTAATTTTTTGTTAGTTTTGGCTGCATCGTAGGTCTTAAGCATTGATTAGCAGTGGCCACTACATGCTGCACTCAGTTATATCTTTTACTTACTCCATACCTGGATTTAAAGCATCAAACTGACTGGATCATTCCTAACAAGTCTGAAACCAGTACCTATGTATATGTCTGGTGGGTTCAGCTGACAAATAATCAGCGCTGTGTTTGTTACTCAAAAACCACAAAAAATTAAAAAATCCTCTACTTATTACCGCATATTATAAAGTACATGTTTCATATATAAAAATTGAAAAAAATACTAATTTGAAAATATTGATATTCTGAAGAGTCTGTAAATTTAAGAAACTCGCTTCTGACGCAGCAGATACTGAAATTTAAATAAATAGTTGTTAGTGTCAACAAAATAGTTTCAAAAATCATAATATGACAGCTAGTACCAAAATGCATTTGGGGACATACACAAGAATCAAGAAAACTTCAATTGGAATAAGAAAATTCATTATGTTCTGTACTTATACTATTCTGTCACTTTTTTTTTGACACCCTCTATATATATTAATAATTTTAAAATTTGTTTTTTTCAACATCAATGATGATGAAGAATATGATAGAAAAAGGGATAGGTACCTGTAATATCACTTACCTCGACAGAACAGCAGGTTTGTAAGTCAACAACTTAGCCCTATTCATCGATTTCTTGTAACACAGAAAGACGTCGCTGCCGACGATCCCTTTGTTGAGGTTCTTGTTTATACAGCAGAAAGCGTGGGGAGGAGATTCTCCTTTGCTTGCAATGACAACGCAGATGTCTGTGACGACAAGGGCATTGCATGGCATTGTAGGTACACCCCTTCGGTACGTTATAAATGTTTGAGATGTCGAGTTATTTACGTTAGCTACGTTGCCTCCCACGCTTTCTTTTACCACTTCGGCATCTGCCATAAGGTATTCTTTGCCTTCATACATAACACCTAAAATATTTATTATGCAATAGTTTTTAAAAGTTTCTAAGAGGGTCATTTCCACACAATTATATATATAAATATAAAATTCCCACTCAATTGTTGAATTTACAATTCCTTGCTGGAATTATTGTATCCTAATTATAAATTCAGTTCTGTATTTATGTGTAATATATTTCATAACGTTTTCTTTGCACAAAACAAAAAAAAATATTTTAGGTAAATTTGAGGGGGAAGACACTGGCTCAAATATTACACAAGCTTCTACACTAAATTACTCCTGTGGTTTCCCTCTCAGATAAATTTTTTGAAGAAAAATTTGAAACAAATATGAAAAATATATTTTTGATGTAAAAATGAAAATTTGTAAATATTTTAATTTTTCTTTAAAATTACACACTTTGAGATTATATTTTCATAAGAAAACAATTAATGTTATTAACTAATATAATTTTTTTATTGTTCCATTTTCCCATTTTTAAAAGTTTCGCAACAAATTCAAATATTAGTCGATCGTTGGTTGACCAGTTCAAGATGTCAATTGATGAATTTCACTGTTGCGAGTTCCATCCCTGCCGCCGTAAGACTGTAGAGCAGCTATATTCGTAGAGAGGAATTAGGCACTCTCTCTACAGGTATGGTAGGGTGGAAAAACGTTGGCTTGTGTCAATGTGAGAGATTAATACTGGTCGACGTTTGACCGCTTCCCTAAGTAATGAGATTTTGTAAGTTTCCCTCATTCCTGCACTGAAAGGTAGGACTGACCAACGTAAGTTGTTCCTGGGCACACATGTGGCTTACTGAATAATAATATGCCGCCCCTCTCCTGCACAAGTCTCTAATTTAAATAATTAGAACAGTAAGATCAAAAATACATAAATAAAAAATGTGTATTACTTCTTATTCGTGAAAGTGTCTTTTCTTAATGTACATACAAAAAAGAACATAATAACAATTTTAACTATTTATTACTTAATTAAAGATAACAAAGGACGATGTAGATAGTATTAAATAATATAATAAATAGAAAATAATTTAAACTGAATATTAACTGATTATTATAAAGATAAAAATTTAAAATAATAAACAAAATTCCAAATTATGAATGATTTTGTTATCAATTTTGTAAGGGTTTCCCTAAAATATAAAATATGATATTATATTATCTTGTACAACTCTGACTCAGTGAATAAAACAAATTCAGATATTTACATATTTATAAAAAGAATCAGTTAATTTGGAAAGTCCTTTGTGTTTCGTAATATGTTTCAATGCATTTACAAATACTGTACAGTTTAGCTTTACAACTAATGCAATAATTACTAAGCAGGAATAAAGTCCCACAACGATCATATTTCGTCAACTCAACAAGATGATATAATGGCTTTATAAGTATAAGAAATGAAAAGAAAAGTTTGGCATTAGCAAGTAAATACACATTCAATTCACTCACACCAGTTAGTTTTCTTAAAAAAGTCATAATTTTTAAATTTTTGGAGCAGATTTTGAGCACAGTAAGTAGGTTAAGAAATTGAAGATTAAATAAAAATTACATACATTATAGTAATTGTTCAGTTGCAGTGACGTACCTAGCTACTTCTATTGAAAAAAATATGTTGAAATTAAGTATGTAAGAAACACAAATAAAAAAATCCCAAAAAAAAAGCAAAAATAACTCCAACATTATGATTGTATAACGGAATTTCTATAGAAGTAAATATATTTTGTAATAAATTAGCAAGAATACAGCCAATATATTGTAAGACAATAGTTTTATAGCTACTAGTAAATGGTTTTAAGAGATATCAATTTTAATATACGAATATGTTGGAGAAATATTTAGTATAGTCTTAACAAAAAATAATAAAACATTACCTATATCTACTAAGGGTGGCTTGTCCCTTCCCCTTCGGATACACAGATAACATTCTGTAGTCCTTAAACTGCCGTGGTTAAGATCTGCATTCAAACCAGTCGGTGTTTTGGTAATAACTTCATAATCGTCTGGCTTCACTTCATTTAAACTAGGAAAAATCACACTTATATCAGTAATGGGCGGCTGGCCATGGCTGGCCTTTAGATTGCCCCCTTCGGACAAGGTTGTTTCATCAAGTGGCTCGGGATCATCAGGCAATCCAGCGACAACGAAATAGTCAGCAACTCTACGTTCATCCATGTTCTTGCTTAGTCTAAACTGTAGTAATACTAAAATTAAGGCACATACTTTTAGCGCAATACGATTTGTAAATCTTTCTGAGAAAAATATTGTTGATTTAAGAAGTTGCGTTTTTATAACATTTTAGTTTTTGCTTGCATGACTCATCATTCTTGATAATTGCACTATTTCTTTGATTTCTTTGTACAAAAATATTTCGGAAATGATTATTTGTACGATAAATTAATGCTTCATAAATATTATCATCTTTCTGATAATTGTTGGACTTTTGTTGTTTGACGATTGACGTTTCTTATTTTTTCTGTTTACCTGAAGTTTTCAGGTTAAATTCATTGCAGATGTCTGTCTTTTGCGTAGTATTCAGTGTTGCCAAGAAATTAATCAAAGCCTCTCTAGCTGCTAATGTACATTAATAAATAAGACAAAAACGATTAGGCAATTTCAGACGGATAAACTTTTTTTACTTTTATAAAATTTCCAATTTTTTATTTAGTAACATGAATTGGGAAGTTCAACGACATTTGCGATGATGTGGCAACACTGGAGTTTGATTTCGGGATAAATCCATTATTATCCCTATTAAAACCGAATCGATTTTAGTTCGAAAAGTGTCAGGGGTTCTCAAACCGTTTTTAATAACAGTATATACCGTGAGTATAAAGTTCCGCATAAATTTCATATCTCTTTAAATTAGTTTTTAAAAAATTATGCAAAAACACGGCAATTAGTAAATTTAGTTAGCTTCCTTTCGACTTAGGCCATATTGGCCAAAATGGCGGCCTGATGACGTAAATATGCAATTTTTTAAAAGGCAACCCCTACTTTTTTTTCATTTTTGGATTTATCATCCAAGTCTTTTATATCCCATAGTCGATACTTTTTTCCAGTTATTCAAATCTTTGTGTCAAATGTTTTGTTCGTATTTTTAGGTACACTATATTTCTTAAAAAAAGAGAACATAATTTTCTACTTGCAAATGAAAGGGTAGGCAGCTTATAATTTATTGATGAGAAATAAAACTAATTAAACAAAATTATAAAAGAGAAAATGTTTTTCATTTAATTTTTTTATTGTTCAAAGTACTCTCTCCCTCTACCATCTGACACTGGATGGAAACTGATGCATTTCTGGTTGCCTAAATTATACTGAAAAATGGTAGAAAACAGCCCTTTTTTTATTCCAATATATCTTTTTAAAGCAATGTAAGAAAGTAGTAAAATTTCATATCACATTTGGCAAAGTATAAATGAAGACAGTAAAGCAAAAATTAATTGGGATAGGTAAATAATTCGTGAGAAATTAATTTCTAAATATGAAGGTTTTTTGGACTTTTACAAAGAAACGATTATTTCTTCATAGTATTATAGAATTATGCAATTTTTTATATAGTTGTATTTTAATAAATAAACTGATTAGACTTTATTTCATAGTTTGTTCAACACTTTATTATTTAAAAAGTTTTATTGGAATAAAATTATTAAAAAATATTCATTCATAAATAGCATGTTTGACCTTTAATTCGCTTGATTTGTAATAGATGTCGCACTAGTAAAAATTAATTTTTGAATGCACTCGGGTTATTTTTAACGAACAGCTGTTGTATTGTGGTTAATTTGGTATAACCTGATTCTGAATTGGTAGTCATGGTTTCTGTTAATTGATACGTAAATATTTAAAGAATGTCATGATCATTTTAGATATATTATTGTATAAAAGTATATAAGTAACAGTGCAAGTCCATACTATTATATAATTTTAGAAAATATGAAATATAAACAATTTTTAGTTTATTTAAAACCATAATTTATAATTAATATACCTATATTAGTATCTACGGTTAGTGGATAAGAGGGAAAACATTTTTATTTTCTATTCTACTAGAAAAAGTAATTCGTGACAAAAAATATTTTGCTTTTTAATTGAATATGTTTGTCATGAAAAACTGTAATTTATATATATACAGGGTGATCAGAAATTTAACAAAATTAATAACGTTGAAGAATAAACTGCTTTTGTTTTTGATAATATAAAAAAATGTTAATAAGAAAAGTTGTTCATAACGGAAAGTTATGTTATAATTACGATTTGTGAATAAAGCGGCTTACTTTGGTATAAACAGAAATGGAAAATATTATATTTTTAATAATTAATATTAAGTAATTCTTGATAAAAAAAATTCGCATATTAATATAAATAGAATTTTAATTGTGAATATACATAATAATGAGAAAATATAAAAAATATGTACGATATACTTATTTTGTCCAAAAAATGTGTAAAGAATTATGTACAAAAGGACGATTTGAGACTAAATTTTTTTTATGAGAAATAGGTATTCAGTTCACTTCACTTGAAAAAATAGTTGTAGGTACTTTAATACCTCCAATATAAACAGAAATTCTGTGGAACAGTGTAGTTTAATAAATATGTAAATAAATGAAAGTAATAAAGAAATAAATAGAATAGGTACAGTAGAACAGGAAAAAATTTAAAAAATCATAAAATAAAATTATTTCTTTTTATTAATTTGAGCTTCTATAATATATTCTGGATCCATACATCTTTTTCCCTGTGGAATATTTTTGTATATTATTTCTGGTAGTATACAATTTTTATAAAATTGTTCCAAATTTGTTGCCATTGATTTTTTCCATAATTCTTCATCTTTCTTAATTTGTTCTACATAGAGCGGGTTGTTTTCACCACTATAGGTATATTACGAAATAACATATAGACTTCTTCCGGTTATATTTAACTGTCTCTGTATCTGAAAGTAAGAAAAGAATTTTACCAGATAATCAGGCCGAATATGTATTCCATTTTACGCTAAAACGTTATGTTAGAAATAACGTTTGTAAATAACATGCCGTAAACGGCCGCTATTTTATGTTCTACGTAGGTACCTGTTATTTGCGCACTACCTTGTATTTGTTTCATATTTCATAACCTAAAAGAACTCTTTTAGTTGTATGTGTTTTTGTCAAGTCGGGTATTTATAATAATTCTGCATTATTATTATTAAATAATAT
Source organism: Anoplophora glabripennis (assembly GCF_000390285.2). Lineage (NCBI taxonomy): Eukaryota > Metazoa > Arthropoda > Insecta > Coleoptera > Cerambycidae > Anoplophora > Anoplophora glabripennis. The sequence continues at coordinate 64,190 of NW_019416924.1, forward strand.
GTCGGTGAAGTACATTCTCAAAGTTCGCCCCTAAAAACAGTTTTTTTGTAAATATCTGGGGTTCTAATCAATATTTTGGAATAAAACAACATGCAAAATTACTTCTTATAAAAAAACAAATGTTTCATTAGTGATTTCGTGTTTGGGGGTTGCTACCCTTATTTTTTATTTCAAAAAACTATATTTTCAAACATTTTTTGTATATAAAAAATTCATATTTGTTAAAAAAAATATAACATGTAAACAAATTGGCAAAATTAAGTTCTAGAACAATTCCTCAATGAGCGAAAAATGTCTATACGATTAGAATTAACATTACAAAATAAAAAGTTTTTACTTTTTCTCTAATCATACGAATAATTTGTTCTATTAGTCTCAAACGGATTTAAACGGATGCAAACTATCCCTCATGTTCACCCCCAAAAACAGTATTTCTGTGACATCTCGGGTTCTAATCAATATTTTGGAATGAAACGAAATGGAAATTATTTCTTATAAAAAAAAANAGTGTGCGAAAAATTTCTGTGCTGACTAGAATTAACATTTTAAAATAAAAAGTTTTTACTTTTTCTCTAATCATACGAATAATTTTTTCTATTGGTCTAAAACGGATTTAAACTGATGCAAACTACCCCTGCTGTTCATCAACTACCCCTGCTGTTCATCCCCCAATAAACGGGTTCGGTAATTTCCATTTTGTTTCATTCCAAAATATTTATTAGAATCCGAGATATCACGGATATACTGTTTTTGGGGGTGAACATCAGGGGTAGTTTGCATCTGTTTAAATCCGTTTTAGACCAAGAGAAAAAAATTATTTGTATGATTAGAGAAAAAGACATTTTTCGTACACTAGGGGATTACTAGGGGGTTGTTCGCCCCCTAAAATTAGAAATTATTTTTGTCAATTTGTTTACATAGATCATATCTTTAATATTTTGAATCAATATAAATTTTTTATATATAAAAAGTGTTTGAAAATATACTTAGTTTTCCTGAAATAAAAAATAAGGGTTGCAACCCCCAAACACGAAATCACTTGTGAAACATTTTATTTTTTTAAAAGAATTAATTTCCATTTTATTTCATTTCAAAATATTGAGATGTCACAGAAATATTTTGGGGGTGAACATGAGGGGTACTTTGCATCCGTTTAAATCTGTTTGCGGCTAATAGAACAAATTATTCGTATGATTAGAGAAAAAGTAAAAACTTTTTATTTTGCAATGTTAATTCTAATCGTACAGACATTTTTAGCACACTACAGGGTTGTTCACCCCCTAAAAAGAGAACTTTATTTTGTCAATTTGTTTACAGATATCATATTTTTTATTTTTTTGATATGAATTTTTTTATATATAAAAACTGTTTGAAAAATATAGTTTTTCTGAAATAAAAAATAAGGGTAGCAGCCTCCAAACACGGAATCTAATGTGAAACATATGTTTTTTTCTAAAAAGCAATTTACATTTTTTTTTAATTCCAAAATATTGATTAGAACCCCAGATATTTAGAAAAAATTGTTTTGGGGAGCGAACTTTGAGGATGTATTTGACCCGCTAAATATGATTTTCCGCCGATAAAAAAAATATGTCATTTAATTTTTAATGTTCTACAACCGAGTCTACAACATATATAAAAATATGGGAAATCGGAGAGTTCGGGTTGGGGTAGTTTCCTTGTTAGATCCTTCTTCGTTTGATTTAACCTAACAATAATTTTAGGGTAAATACTTATACAGCGTGGTAAAAAAGTTAAAAATAATAAATAATAAAATTCATATTTTCGTTAAACAATTTTTTTTTCGAAAAACGGTGAGACCCGTCGATTTTTATTTGATCCAGGGCACCTTGTTATGTGGAAAAATTTTTTTTCGATAATCCACTTACGGCAGCGATGACATAATTTTTTTTTTTAATGACAACGCATATTTTTTTCGTTCGAAATTGATGACAGTGATAATTATCTAAACAACGGTGTGAAAATTTCGATGTCTTACATAACAATTTTTTTTAGAAAAATGCACCTTAAGTTCTTGAATGTAATAATTTGCTGTTTANATTTTGATGGGACAAAGTGCGTTCTCTTCGTAATTGCATGTACATCAAAGTCTACAACGTCTCATGCGGCGCTAATTTGTTTATTTATAAATAATCAATTATTATTAACAAATAATCGTATTTCGGATATTACGTGGGGTGGAAACGGCCAATCTTGATGCGGTAAAGCTCATTCTTCTTCTTATTAGTTGTACTTTAACTGTAAAGGACCCCCACCGATCTTCATTTGTTTATCGGTTTTTATTTGATTGTTATAAACAAATTAGACGTGATATCTGCGGTCGGGAGTAGGACTAGCCGATTTGGACGGGATGAACGTGGTTTTATATAGAAAGTTCAAGACCCTAATGCAGGAAGTGAATTCTCAAAAAGCTGAAGACCATATAGAACATGAATCATTATGAATAAATGTTATCCACTTCTCTTTGATTAAAAATTATCCATTCTAAGTCTTAGTTACAGATTGCACGTGTAATTTTTTTATAATGATTAATTAGTAAAAAGAAACAAATGAAGATCATTCGGACCTTAACGGTTTTGGAATATCCCGGATGATGATCAAAGTGACTTATTCCATAAAAATCAGACTTTTCTCGTCCAGCTCACAGATAACAGCCCGAAATTGTATACAGTGTAGGAAAGTACCGATGGTCTATCAGAAGTTACGTGAGAGCGATAAAGTAAGCCATAGAAATCCATGTGATAGACAAGGATGGCTTTAATGAAGGCGTCTAACAGTCAACGCCCATTTCGCCCTTCCACAAATAAGAAGTGGATCTTATTTGTGGAAGGGCGAAACGGGCGGTGACTATGAGAGGCCTTCATTATAGCCATCCTTCTCCATCGCATGGATTTCTATGGCTTACTTTATCGCTCTCATGTAACTTCAGATAGACCATCGGTATTTTCCTACCCTGTATACTATATAGTAGTATATACGTATACGTATATACTACCTAAGGCCATACCATAAATTGACGGACATTACCATAACCACGGTTATGGTAACCGTCGGTTACTGAAATTCTTTATTGAATTACGGAACGTTTAGGTTGTTCAACATAACCTTACAATTTTCTCAGTTCGTGTAATTAGTTTAACTAGTTAAACTTAAACTAAAAATACTTTTTTTCTAATATTTTTATCTGATATGGATATGATTGAAACTGTAGATATTATATTTTCTTCAACGTCGTCGGCAGAAAGTGATAGTGATGAATCAAGGGGTAATAAAAAATATTGATGTGCTATCTATAATGTAAATAAACCTGTATTATATTGCAGCAAAAAGGCCGAGAATACAAAACTTTGTTCAGGATGTTGTTAATAAATATACAGACACAGAATTCAAAGAAAATTTTAGAATGCACAGAAGGACGTTCAATTATCTTTTAAATTTAGTGAAAGAACACATTTCATCCTCATCTGTAGATGTAGGCCATCCAACAATAGACGCAAAGCGTCAATTATTATGTGCGATATGGTATTTTTCCACACCAGATAGTTATCGGTAAATATATTATTTTACATTGTGTATTAATCGCTATTAGCTATATTTTCATTTGTCAGATCAATATGTACCCGCTTTGATATAGGAAAGGCAACAGGACTGAGAATTGTGAGAAGAGTGACAAAATGTTTAGTCAAATCGAGTCCATCAATAATACGTTGGCCAGATGGTGATAATATGAATATAATAAAAAATGAATTTGCTGAAAAAGGTTTTCCAAATATTATTGGTTGCATTGGTGGATCATATATTCCAATTCCTCAACCACATGATCATGGGATTACTTATATATGCAGAAAAAAATTTCCCTGTTTAATTCTTCAGGTATGCTTGTGGTGGAATATTTATGTATTATAATGTTATAAATATGTTATTATAGGGAGTATGTGATTATAAAATGTTATTTACACATTGTTATGCTGGAGAAGTTGGTTCTGTCCACGATTCAACTGTTTTGAAAAGGAGTGAGGTATGGGATTTTCTTTTGAACAATGAAAAATTTCCAGAAAATACTCATCTTCTTGGAGATAAAGCATACCATCTGTTACCAACTTTAATTACTCTCTACAAGGACAATGGCCATTTAAATAATGAGCAGACATTTTAATTATTTACACTCAAAATGTAGATCTGTTATAGAACGTGCATTTGCATTATTAAAAGGCCGCTTTCGTATATTGAAATTTATGGACATAAGAAATCTAGAATGGGGTGTAAAATTATATATAGATTTTGAATTTGAGCCAGATGTTGATCCCGAAGTAACAGAAGAGGAAAGGCATTATGAAAATGACCACCGACAGAGACATGCATATGGTATTGAAAAAAGAAACCATATTTGTGAACAATTAAATAGAGTATAGGTAATTAAATAATTTACAGTATTATTCTGTAATAAATGAGTTGATTTTCAAAACGCAGTTTTCGATTTTGGTTTTCAAAACGCATTTCTTTCGTATTCAAAAAAGTTTTAAACAAAATACCACAAAAAATATTTTCTAATGTCAGGTGATTAATACACTTAATTATTATTATCTTTATAGCACCAACAATTTTTCACATATGATTATTACGTAATAATCTCAAAATGTGTTATGCTTCAAAAACTGCGTTTTGAAAATCATCTCCTCAAATGATAATTGTAAATAAAACTGTTAATCCAACATGAAATATTTAATAAATAAAATTTAAATTGTAACATTGTGTAAAAAATAAAACTTTTAGCACATCCTTAAAAATAATACAAAATGAATGTTTAATTTTTGTAAACCGTCACTTAAAAATTCTTTGCAGAAGATACTGGAACATTTTTTTACTGATTGTAGCAACCGCCATTATCTTTTATCCAATTAAGAAATTGTTCCCTTTGCTCTAATTTTTCCCGATATCTCCTTTCCGTCGCTTCTTCTTTCGTTTCAGTTTTTGGTTTCTTATTTTTGTATTTATTTTCTTTGTCTTCTGTGTGCATTACTATAAAGCAAAAACAAATATACAACAGCAGTGGATACAATATATACTGATAATAATTATTACCTTTACAAAGGTCAGAGTCTGTTGGAGAATTTTCCAATTTACTGTTATTTATTGCATTAATCTGGAATTTCCCACTACTTTTCCTTGTATCTTGAAAGAACCTGTACTAAATAAAGTAAATGAAGGTTTATACTAGGATTCTTCATAAATATATCTTGAAGTTTCTGAAAATAGTACAAACAAAACTATAACAGGTATAAATCAAAATAAATAATTAATATACCTAGTAATAATTCTTTAAAGCAAATTACACAGAATACATAGTACACAGTTAATATCAAAATTTAGAAAATCGCTAATGACTAATAAGAACAATAAAAGAGAAATATCCTATTTTATTTTTTAAAACGACTACAAAAATATACCATATTCACCTCAAAATAAATCCATGCTTTTCTACTGCTTCCTGTTTCCTGATTTGAGTTAAGTACTTTCTCGTATTGTTTTTTTAAATTTCGCCACTTCTAATCACATTTAATGTGACTTTTAATCACACCGTGCTCACGTAACATATCACTTATTTTTGACCAAACTTGTTTTTTATTATACTGTGGAGATGAAAATTTATGCGAATGATCTTGATATGTACTGATGAGCAATAAAATTTCTTCGTGACTCCATTTGTCACTATTAGTTTCTGAAATTCAATACTATATAAACCTAACTTTAAAATTTTAAAATATTTAGCTTACCTTGTTTCTCACTGCTTCATGTGGAAGCTGTGTTGCTAGTTTCTAAATGGTTTTTCTCTCCCAATAAAGGAGTATACTCATATACTGCGCTAGTACTTTCGTCAATAACGACATGTTCAAATCCTGACAGGCAAGAATGTAATGGAAAAAACTTTGTGGCAGTATCAACACTTGTCCCCAGTATGAAATTGCAATATCCACATTTAATATTATTCTTAAATTAATTAAAAAGTGATTTATTACCGCAGTAGAGTCTAATTTTATTTATATTTTCTTATCTGAAGAAACAAAAAAAAAGGTAATACTTTTACTTACCTCCATTTTGCTAAACATAACCACAAAAATACTGTGAGTAAAGAAGTATACCGCCAACAACCGATGATTTTTAGCGGTTGCTCTGGTTCAAGTAAATCGTTACCATTTTCAGGAAACCGCGTTCCATATTTACCATATTTTTCAGGCCTATAGATTTACGGAACGGCGAACCAAAACCTTGGTTAAAATGTTGGAATTATGGTACACGCCCTAAGTTACTTAAATTTTACAACTTACCTTCGATGTGCGTTTATAAAACCTGCAAGTAAATGGAAATTTAACAAGCCCTTCATTTTCATTAGACAAATAACACCTACGTTAAACTATAGCAACACCAAATTCTTTGCCTTTAAGAAACTCTGTTATAATTTAAGATAACGTGTTACAAACTATTTTATAGGCTTCTTTTCGCGAGTGAAAATGTATGTTGTGGTATGTGTAGTATGAGTGAGTGAAGAGATTTAAACTACCATATGACAACTAAGATCAAAAGAGATGGAAATAGTGACTACAAGTCAGATATTCACCAATATTCAGTCGCGAAAAAAAGCCTTATGTTGTACTTACCCGTTATTTACGAGTTTGCATTTGTTTCATGTTTCATAACCTAAAAGACATCTGTCAGTTATATGTGTTTTTGTCTAATACTGACTCTTGTTTGCATAATTATTATTAAAAATGTCGACACAAAAGTGTCTTCAAAAAACAACAAAATTGCAATACGAGTATTTGCTAAAAGTGGTCTTAATTCCTCAATAACGTGCACTTTATATCTTAACAGTTAACATTAACAACCCTGAAATAACATAACTGTTATTATGATAAAATGGGCTACATACTCGGCCTGAATATTTGTTATAAACATAGATAATTATACATTTTTACCTATTATGCTTTTGATTTACCATAATTATATATCTAGTCATATATAGGGTGCCACAATAGTGCGATAAAGTTTAGTATAACTGCCTGTAGTAGTNTATTTTTCAGGCCTATAGATTTACGGAACGGCGAACCAAAACCTTGGTTAAAATGTTGGAATTATGGTACACGCCCTAAGTTACTTAAATTTTACAACTTACCTTCGATGTGCGTTTATAAAACCTGCAAGTAAATGGAAATTTAACAAGCCCTTCATTTTCATTAGACAAATAACACCTACGTTAAACTATAGCAACACCAAATTCTTTGCCTTTAAGAAACTCTGTTATAATTTAAGATAACGTGTTACAAACTATTTTATAGGCTTCTTTTCGCGAGTGAAAATGTATGTTGTGGTATGTGTAGTATGAGTGAGTGAAGAGATTTAAACTACCATATGACAACTAAGATCAAAAGAGATGGAAATAGTGACTACAAGTCAGATATTCACCAATATTCAGTCGCGAAAAAAAGCCTTATGTTGTACTTACCCGTTATTTACGAGTTTGCATTTGTTTCATGTTTCATAACCTAAAAGACATCTGTCAGTTATATGTGTTTTTGTCTAATACTGACTCTTGTTTGCATAATTATTATTAAAAATGTCGACACAAAAGTGTCTTCAAAAAACAACAAAATTGCAATACGAGTATTTGCTAAAAGTGGTCTTAATTCCTCAATAACGTGCACTTTATATCTTAACAGTTAACATTAACAACCCTGAAATAACATAACTGTTATTATGATAAAATGGGCTACATACTCGGCCTGAATATTTGTTATAAACATAGATAATTATACATTTTTACCTATTATGCTTTTGATTTACCATAATTATATATCTAGTCATATATAGGGTGCCACAATAGTGCGATAAAGTTTAGTATAACTGCCTGTAGTAGTGATACGAAAAAAGTTATTTGCTCAGATTCACATTTAATTTATTATTATTTGCATTATTCGTTATTTTCAGACCGAATTAAACATTCAGAATATCTTGTTTTTGGCCTGAAAATTTTGCCCTATAATAATAATAATAATAATAACAATAATAATAACTGAAAATAATTATAAACTTTGTCACACTATTGGAACAGCCTGTATGTGCATTGCAACAACAATATGTCATATTTTATATTACGGCTAAGTAAGCGGAAAGCCCATTGTAGCATATGTAATTTTTATTTTCAAATAATCAAATACAATACCTACATTTATTTTAATACCTATTATTTACTTGAATTTAGTACTAAGTACAACTATGCCTAGCAAATTGTAATACTTACTCTGTTAATATTTTTTCCTTCATTTAAAAAATAGTAAACTCCACAAATAAAATATTTCCCCGCCACAACGCAAGATAACAGCTCAAAGATCCATTAATACAAGAAATAACTATATTCGCACCTACTCTAGTCCGAATCCATATAAGTACTAGAATGTAGAAAATAATATCAAATAAAACTTTTAGTTGGTTGCAGCTGTTATAAATTTGTACAACCACTTGCCATCCTCCGTTTTTGTAAATATGTACATAATAATAAGTAGAAGACAGAAAATAGAAATATTTTCAGAACAAAAAACCGGCGGCCGCAAATTGGAGTTTTTATTATTTTATCACCCTTCTCTTTTCATATGCAATTATGAGATAGCAAGAGAGTGGGATGGACGTATAGGCCGGACAACTCATTATCGCGCACGTGTATGTGCACCTGGCATTTTCTCATTTTTATTTAGGTGTATTTTGCCGGAATTTGAATGAATGAAATAATCGTACCATTTTTACTATAAGCGACATCTATATGAATATTGTAGTACTTTGTTAGATGAAACGGGACTTCAATTTCCGTTCTTAAGGACGGGATTTTGTACAAAAAATATCGCCCAGCGTGAGTCACGAAACGTGACCCCGGCAGGTGCTGTTCTAGCGGCCAACGCTTCAAGTCTAATAATTTAAACTGCAGCCACATTCGCCCGATTTTTCAGGAACGGCTCCAATTTGCGTACATACAATCTTATAAGGAAAGAGAGTAAATATTTTATTAATCAGTAATAGATTATCGAGGACAATAATATTTTTTTATTGAGTAGGCAATAATTTTTAGTTAATAAGCTTAAACAATCTTATAATTACTATTCCTTCATTATAAAAACAGAAATACGGTTTTTAAAATTACATGTAGTTTCTTCTTCAAAAGTGACCTTAAAACACGTATAACATGGAATAGTCAACAGTCTAATGTTTATATTTTCACATTAACAATCCGATAATGTAAATTAACTGCTATTTTCAGTAAAAAAAATATATACCTAACCTGAAATATTTTTTTACTTTGACGAGTCGTATTAACTTAAAAACACTGCTTAATTACTAAAATATATAGAATCTTGCTACTAATTGCGTTTGGAGAATAATATGTATAGGCATAAAATATATATATAATATTACTGTATGTATATAGTCCATTGAAATGAAGGCTGAACCTCCATTTTTTCCTCTGTCGATCAAACCTGGGCGCAAATATGTATTCGACCCTCAGGAATCCGAATCCGCAAAAATTTTTGACCTAGGTGGTCAGGAAAGGGGTCAAAAGGTCAAAAAACCGTAAAAAATAAGGTTTTTCGCAAATATCTCGTAAACTACGGCAAGTAGCAAAAAAATAATTGCACCATCGTGTTCCCAGGGAAATTTTACATCGATTTTATGCTATTGCTTATTAAAATTAAATAAATTTATGTCATCTTTTGGACAATTACTAAGCACGAGAGGGGAAGTGTATATCTCCGGCGGTGGGGAGTAGTACAGCGCGCACCCTACATGTATCGGCTGACTCGCAGTCGACAGCTCTAGCAGGTGTGCCTGTTTGGAATATAATGCGATTTCAAATATAATTAGCCTGCAGTTGTAGTGGATTTTTTTTTGCTACTTTAATTTTTAAATGAAAAACCAAAAATATTACTAATGATTAATGAATGAACAGAAAAAAATTTTTAGAATGAAATACTTATTGCAAAAATGAAATATACAGGGTGTCCCGAAATTAGGGGGTAATATTTCTACAGGGTGTTCTGTGTCGAAAAAGATTACTTTTTCTTTATATAAACGTGGGTCCAAAAATTCTTCCTAAATTTACCATAACTTTTTTGTGCGTTGACTTTTTTTAACTTTTGAAAAGTATGAAATTTCATGATTTTTTATTAAAAAAAGGTACTCTTGGTTCATATTGGTAGAATGTTCCATTTTTGTGTAAAATCCGTTTAAAAATAATGTTATATGTGTTAATCATCGGGAATTGAAATTGTCAATATCGCAGATTTTGAATAACAAATATGCGTTTGACGTTATTTGCATTGACAGTTCAGTTATTTAGTTTTTGTGAATTGTTATCTTCATAAAAATTCTCGAATCTTTAGTAAATGATTATTTGACAAAGTAAAAAAAAAACAAATTATTTGCAGCCAAATAAATGAATCCTCTGTTGTAATTCTTCCAAATGATTTATTTCTGTAGCATAAACTACAGCCTTCAACCTACCCCACAGAAAGTAATCTAGAGGATATAGGTCTAGAGACCGAGGTGGCCATGGAATGGGACCACCTCTACCTATCCACTTGAAAGGAAAATTATCGTTTAACCAATTTATGACATTATGGGTAAAGAGAGGTTGTTGATAGTGTAATGTTAAGCGTACTTTTAACGGTGTATCATCCAATAGTTCTCTTACATCATTTTGCAGAAAGTTTAAGTATCCTTCTGTATTCAGACAAACGGGAAACTGGATTGGTCCAAGTAGCTAGGTCCCCTAAAATTCCTGTTCACAAATTTATTGCAAATCTATTTTGAAAATTTGTGCGCTGTATTGCCTGTATTTAATGGATTTTATACAAAAATGGAACATTCTACCAATATGAAACAAGAGTACCTTTTTTTACTAAAAAACTGAAATTTCATACTTTTCAGTCAAAAGTCAAAAAAGTCAACGCATAAAAAAGTTATGGTAAATTTTCCCCCCAGTGTTGGAACGTATGTGATGAAAATTTGTAAATTTCGTTTCAGTAGCGGACTGAACACGTAAGAGTTAAGCTAATTACCAAATTTTATAAATTTGTCTCTACTGGTTTCGGAGTTATTTAGAAAAAACCATCATCAGATTGTCCCCTTTAAGTAGCTATAACTTCCTTAGGAAGAATTTTTGGGCCCACGTTTATATAAAGAAAAAGTATTATTTCTCGACATAGAACGCCCTGTAGAAATGTTGCCCCCAATTTCGGGACACCCTGTAGTTCTCTGAAAAATTGACTAGTAAAGCCAATTCTACAAATACTTGTTCATAAAAAAAGTCAAAATTTTTATAAACAATTGTTCCCAGAATGACAACTTTTTATTTCTAAATTTTGAAATGAATAAAATAAGCCTAGTAGTCCGGGCGAATTAGTTTTTTTTTTTCAATAATAGGGCCTACCTCGAATTTTATGGGTTTAAAATTAAGTAAAAAATACACAGAATAAAAGCCTAAATTTGTGTATTTGCAGATGTCGAGCGTCATATTGTTTATAACAAAAGAAAATAAAATAATTGCATTTTTTCAGTTTTTCGCTTAGATCTCCGAAAATAAGCCTCTAATCGACATGATGTATACTTATTGATTTTGTTCCTAAGGAAATTTGCTACAAGGGTAGGCTTTTGCGGAAGTTCGCAAATTTTTTTTATTTTGCAACTTAAAAATCTGAAATTTACACAGACGCGAGATAATGTAATTACCTTTAGATCCTTTCTGGTCGAATTTCGATATCTTGACTTGGGCAGAAGATACACGCGCTAGCGTTTTCGACAATATAATTTTGCAATACGCCGCCATTTTTTTTGGGGGGTCCGGATTGCAGGTATTTGTTAACCACCCCAACAGTTATCTTTTCCTGTAGTTTCATCCAATTTCGGTCAAATTTGTTATTTTTATTTAATTCTGAAAATTTAGTACATTTTTCTATTCACCGCTAATTTTGCAATATAAAAAAAATTTTATTGAGTAGTCCAATAGTTACTCTATAAAATTGTCATGAATAGTGGAATCCGTAACTTCAATAGTTTAAAAGTTATAGTCATTTAAAGAATTAGATAATGCATTTTTTTATAAACAAATGTTTATAAAAATAGAACCATTGTAGATATGAAGCAGGTAAAAAAATTCATGTTATAGATCAATAAATTATCTAAAAGATCTACCTGAATGTCAAAAACCGTATCATCAATAGTTTAGAAGTTATAACAATTTATAAGTTTATAAAATAGGTGACCGTTTCAGCTTTGATGTGATAAAGTATTTAAAAATGCAATAAAAATTAGAAAAAAATGTTATTTACCACTTTGATGCACATAGCTGTATTTATAATTTTTTAAAGTTACGAAAAAAAAAATAAAATGACAATCAGAATTTGTTTATAACAAATTGTTTATAAAATAAACAATGAAAATTTGAATAAATTTTTTTTTTATAATTACGTTAAGAATAGCAAATAATGATTAAAAAAAATGATTTCTTAATAAATAATTTAAATGACAAAAATAAAAAAACGATTATAAACAATTAAAAAATTTATTTAAGAAACATTTTTGTTTATAAAAATCATTATTTTACCAAGACAATAAAATGGCAAAAAAAATGTTTCAAAAATATTAAACTTGTCCATTTGTTTATAACAAATTTATAAACAAATAACGTTAAAAATTTTTTAGCTAAGCTAATAAACGCAATATATTAATAGAAAAACAACTAAAATCAAACATTTGGTAAAAAAAAAATTTTTAACATTTCCCGGATTTTTCATTTTTTGTTAACTTTAAAAAATCATTATAAACAAATGAAAAAACTTTTATAAACTTTTACAACGGAATCTTGTTTATTATGTATATAAAAAGACCTCCCAGAAAGAAAAAAAATTTTAGATACATTATTTAAAGTTTTACAACAAGTTTTATGAAAGATTAGGACCACGAAAAATTAGTTCATTAACAATTGAATAACTTTAACATAAGTCAAGTTAAAAATTATTTTCCAACTGGGCTGTGTTCCTTCAAGTGTCTAGATGACACTATAATTTATTTAGATTTTTAAATTAATATTGAATACTATAAAAAAATTATTTTGTGTTGCACACTTTGCTTGGCGGCGACGCGACGACGCGGAAACCGCCGCCGCCGCGCGGAGCTATATTTTCAACGTCAAATTAAAATTATAAATAATGGAGCTACAATTCCTGACTTATTTTGCTGAAATTTTCTCCTCTTTCAGGATCTTTTTTGAAATTTCAGCTATCTTCAATATTTTTTTAGTTATAGTTAAAAAACGGAGACTCCCTTTTTTCTCTTCGTTTTTTGTTTATAACAATTGCTATTTTTAATTGCGGATAAATTTAAAAATACTTCTTTCTCTGAATTTAATTCCGAATCCAATGTACTAACAACCATATTTTTAGGATTACAATAACTATTTTTCGCAAAAAAAACTCACTTCTCGACTAGACTAGTGGTTTCCTTCTTATCGGTAAGTAGCTACTGATTTGTAGATTGAAACAGAAATCTACCTGAGCCAGACCAATTTTTAAGCTGTAAATTTATTTTGAAACTACCAAGGCTACAATATAAATAACGATTTTATGTGGGACACCCTGTACGTAAAATTTAATCTTTATTCTTAATAAAGAAAAATTAGTACATATTATTGGTTTTTTATGCGTTATATTTTCGTACTACTTAAGCTTTACAAAATCTTATTACTTAGGTACCTACCTACTTTTAAAATATTACCCATATTTATATATCAAAGATAATATCAGACCATTATGGGTCCCATATTCTGTAAATAGTGTTTTCCGCAAAGACAAATAATTTCAAACATTTAATAACTGAATAATCTAAAGCTTATCAAATAATAGGAATGTTATGTCATGCCACCTGAGTATTTTCAAAGACGCCGGCCGCAGTAAAACGAATAAACAGGTGCAAAAAACGATCAAACCATTAAGGTTTTAGGTACTGAAATCTACGAAAATACTATCTTTTTTATATATAATTCCACATGTAAATATTCTTATAACATTTACTTGCTTAGTCCTACATATAAAATTGTTTACTTTTTATAAGTACGTGAAAATAATTGTTAAAATGTGGGGTTAGGATAATAGCAAACGCATGTTTTGCAAACGCTTTTTTTTAGTTATTATTTTATTTGGGTAAATTTAAACGGTAACCATGAATAAACAAAACATCAAGGATTTTATTTTTGTGCTTACCCCTACTTTTGTTCTACACGTTTTACTTTTAAAGATTTCAGTACCTAAAAACGCCAGAAATTTCACTATTTCTCGGCCAATACAATTTACAATAAACCAACTCTGTGTTTTCGCTTTCATTTTCAAGGGTAGCGACACCTGTGACAGAGTACACAAACTAATTTTATTTAGAAATTCTTGTAGAAGATAGAAACCGCTAAAATTCTGGTTTAAATATATAATATAATATAATATAACATGGAGTCGTGTGTAAAATGTTGTCATCTTACTTGAGGACACAAATTATAGAATTGTTAATAAATATTAATCTGAAAATTAAATACAAATGATCCTAAGTGTCCGTTCTAGTGAGTGAAGTAGTTTGGTTATTGTGCCTGACCTAGTTCCGTCGTAAATCCAATATATTGGCAGACTAACAGTATGGTTAAAATTGAGGTACTTTGGCATTTATTTAAATTATTTTTCTGTTCTCATGAGCATTGAAATTTATTTCACTCACTAGCGGGAACCATTGCGAATACATTGCTATATAATAATATTCAATTATGTTAGTTTCTTCGACGATTTGTGTCCTCATCTGAAGCTCTGTTACATGGTAAAAATATACATACTAAATCGCCCCCTTAAGAGTGGATGACAATATAAAATTAAATATCCTATTAAAACCTGGAAAAGATCGTATCCAGTCGCCAACTATCAACAATAAACAATTAAGTAAGGCATTTGTAGTCATTGAAATAGGATTCAAGTAGAAGTTTGAATAAAAAATACAGGGATAATGTTATACTGAAAAAGATTTATTTAATATCGAGACTATTCTACATTATCTTATATAAATGAAACAGCGTCAACATTGTAATATTATTGATTTATCAATTACATAACATAACAATTTCTATGTTAGTGATTATCATCGTTATCGCAAATTGAGTCTTCGACGGCGACTGAATCAGGAGATTCCCTACAACTCTTCCGGCACCATTTTGAGCAGCGCCATTTTTTTCTTTGCCACTTTTGAAATGAGTACATCGATGGGCTTAGTGGTGTCGTAGAGGGAGGGGGCGTTGAAAATTATGATGCCTGTGCCTACGACGCAGGCTAGGGTGAAGATCCAAAGGAACAATCGGTCCAGGACCATTGCCACGTATTTCCAGTCTTCCTCTACCTAGAAAATCATAAGATGAAATGGCAATTCACTTCAATAGTCTCCGGCAAAAAAGTAGTTCTAGCTTTATATTTTCTTCTATGGGATATAAATATGGTGTTATTTAAAAAGGGAGTACTTAGGTTACGATGTTACGATTTTATTGTAAATCACTTACATTCTCGAAAGAGTCCTTATTTCTAACGTGTTGAGCAATAAACCTCGAATCCGCGATTGTTTTCTCCATATCGTGGATGTCCATCTTGTCGAAGGACGGGCTGATGTCGCTGGTGCCGTCAAAGGTGTTCGTCCTGCAACTTGCAGGGCTATATAATTCCTCGTCGCCACCTGAGAGAGGAAGGGGGAATGGCGGTTCTCCGAAGCAGGATCCCAAACCGCTTGGCGGTGGCACCTCGAACCTAGGGGGTGGAAGACCTGGATCAAAGTATTCTAGCTTTATTTGAGTGTAACGGCAAGTAAAAAATCTTGAAATTTAATGTTTTTTAGATTATTGTTATTTGTTCAAGATGGAAATATATCCATTAAATGTATACAGAAAAAAGGAAACTTTTGAATGAAGTCAGAAAAATGATAACAGTAATTAACAAAATAAAGGTAAATATACATTCAGGGTGGCCCAATAGTGTGACAAAGTTCAATATCTCCCTTATTATAAAGATTTCAAACAAAACATTTTATGGGAGTGATGTACTTAAAAAAGTTCACATTTTAAAAATATTTTGAATTATACAGGGTGATGCATTAGGGCGGAGCATCTTCAAAGTGATTTTTCTTAAATCGAACACTCTATATTTTTTCAAATTTGTATTCTACAGAAAATTCTCTTTCCAGCGATGTCTTTGTTTTTTGTATTCGATGCGGCGATGCCAAGTTATTTGAAAAAATGAGATAATTTTTGCTGGGTCAGGGTTCTGTAAATCTATCCACTGTGTAGGTAGGTACTACCAGTAATTAAAAAAATATATTTTGTAGGCATACGGATCAAAGATGTGAACAAACAACAAAATAGCAAAATATTTATAATTTTGTATAGGGTGTTCTACACATAAGCCCCAGTTTAGCGAATTTCGTAGGAAATTTTCTCGATTGTTTTTTTAAATGAAACACCCAGTATATTATTTTATTTTTGGATTAATATCTTAATTACCAATAACTTTTGTAAATAATAACCTATGCCAAAAATCACTGTTTTCGGAAATATTTGCACTTTTCTAGCAAAAACCCTTTAATTTTGCAAATTTTACTTTTTATTACTCTAGTAGGCCATGAGTTCGACATAAAATAACAAAATCTGCAAATTTACTGTTGTTATTTAATTATCAGTAGTGTAAACTGACAAGTGCTGGGTTGTAAGTTTAAAAATACATAAAAATAATGAACTTTTCTCAAGCTGAAATGGTTGATATAATTTATGGATTGGGTGCAAGTGATAAAAATCCTTTATTAGCAGCTATACGAATTTATCATCAACGCTGTCCACAGAGAAGGTAGTCCAGTGTACAAATTTTTAGAAAAGATCGTCTTGATAATTCCGGTACTGTAGCTTATTGTAAAAATGTTAGGAAAAAATAACATTCACTGAAGAAAATGAATTAAACGTTCTTCTGGCTGTCACTATGAAGACCCTCATATTAGTCAACGAGAAATTGGTCTTCAAATACAATATATAAGTTTATGAACTTACCTTTGATACAATAGAAAAATAAAGTTGACAAGTAAAGGAAGTTTAAAGATAAATAACTATCGGACTGTTGAAAGATCAATAACGATAGGTATTTGAAACCACCTGTACGATTTTCTTGAATTTCTCGCTTGCATAAATAACTTTCAACACTTTTTAAAGTAGGTTGCCAATGAAGAAAAGTATTGTAATCTTAGACCTGGTAAGTACTGGGAATACCAAAGGTATTTTTCAGAAAATTTGCCCAGATATCCCAGTACATTTAGTGTAAATGACGGTTAACTTTGATCGGCTATAACTCCTCAATCGATCTGTTTTTTGAAAAGAAGCGTCTTTCTAAGAACTTTTAAAACCTGCTTTAAAAAATTTGATTTGGTAAAATATTTACAGTTATTCTAATTGCTTATAATTACAAAAATTCGACCAATATCTAAACAAGCCCCAGAGCTCTCCTAATTGACGGATTCGAATTTTTCAAAAAAAGTTTGAAAGCTTGAGAGCCCTTCTATATGTGATTAAATTTTCAAGTATCTAAGGGCCTTAGTTTTTGCTGTGCAAAATTTTGAAAATTTGCAAATTTTTTTTCAAAATCTGGGTTGCAAAATTATTATGCAAAATCTATCCAACCGATTTTGATGAAATTTGGTGTGATAATTCTACATAACATGAAGTTTTCTTGACCCAATTTACATACCACAAAAAAATTCCCTAAAAAGTATTGTTTTTTAACCCCATTTTTGCGATTTCGCCTAGTCTATTTCTTCACTTTCACTTTCATCACATTGACGTGTTTCATACTCGTCCAATGGAGTTTGTACAAGTTTTTTCCACTGGTGTACTAAACTCGTTAATTCATCTCTTAGTTTTTGAGGAGTTATTTCTGGTTCATATATGACCAAAATCTCACACAGTTTGTTAAAAATTGAAGCTTTCAAGCCTCAGATCACATGTAATTGTCGGCCAAGGTGAAGTCGACATTTCTTATTTTACTGCCTTAGGTTAATATATACTTTTTTTTTCATTTCTTTCCAAATTTTTTTCCTTGATTTTTTTTCGAATTTATTGCTCAAAATTTTTTCCAATTTTTGTTTTTCAAATCTTTTTTTCAATTTTTTTTTTTCATATTTTTTTCAATTTTTTTTTTAAATTTTTATTTCAAAAATATATTTCATCCTTCTACAGCGCGGACCGGCCCAAAATGACCGCGGCCCATCGGGAAACCTCCCGAGTTCCCGCATTGCCAATCCGCCTCTGGGCGGCTGCGCATACGTTGTTTTTGGTAGTTATTGATTTATTATTAATCAATGTCAATTGTAAGGTTTTTGTACAATATTCTTAAATATATGTTAATATTAGATGTTATCACATGTTTTCGAGAACGGGTTAGAACGGCCTATTTCTTTTGCTTCTAGAACACTGACGGACGCTGAAAAAAAGTATAGTCAAATAGACAGAGAGGCGCTGGCTTTAGTTTTTGGAACTTTAAAATTTCACCAGTATCTTTTTGGGCGTACTTTTACATTAGTGACAGACAGTTAGCCATTACTAGCAATTTTTGGAAATAAAAAAGGTATTCCCCAAATGGCGGCTAATAGATTACAAAGATATGCGTGGTTATTATCTGGTTATGTATATGACATTGAATATGTTAAGTCAGAAAAAAATGTTTCAGATTGTTTTTGTAGACTTCCGTTAAATAATGAAAATTTAACTATTTTTGACGATGAGTACACATATATTAATTATTTCGAAACAGCGAATACAAAATTGAGTTTTGAACTTCTCAAGATTGAGACACAAAATGATTTAATTTTAAAAGAAATTTTTAATGTTCAAAATAAGTGGCCAGCGGTAGTCGACGACAAATTCAAACCTTATTTTTTAAAGAGAAATGAAATAGCTATTGAAAAAGAGATATTAATGTGGGGTCACCGAGTAATTGTACCGGTAAATCTACAAAAAAAAAATGTTAGAGGAATTACATGACTAACTCTTT
Source organism: Anoplophora glabripennis (assembly GCF_000390285.2). Taxonomy (NCBI): domain Eukaryota; kingdom Metazoa; phylum Arthropoda; class Insecta; order Coleoptera; family Cerambycidae; genus Anoplophora; species Anoplophora glabripennis. Next base: position 83,353 of record NW_019416924.1, read on the forward strand.
GGCACGAAGCTACGTTTGGTGGCCAGAATTAAATAGAAATATTGAAACAATCTGTAAAGTTTGTGAAGTATGTTTAAAATTTCAAAATAACCCTGAGAAAAGTCCTCTTATTCCTTGGCCTTATCCGGAAAATCCATGGGAACGTCTACATATAGATTTTTTAGGGCCTTTTAAAAATAAAATGTATTTAATTGTTAGAGATGCGTTTTCAAAATGGTTAGAGGTATTTCCAATGAACAATATTACATCCACAAGTACAATAGAAAAATTGTTCGAATTGTTTTCTAGACTTGGTTTGTCGAAGATGCTAGTTTCTGATAATGGGCCACAACTGATATCATCCGAATTTAAAAAGTTTTTAGAGCAATATAATATAGAGCATAAAACAATTTCACCTTTTAACCCTAGTACAAATGGTAGTGCTGAAAACTCGGTCAGAACAATCAAACAATTTTAAAAAAAAATCAGTCCAGGTAGAGATTTAAATATTAAATTGCAAGAGTTTCTATTCGATTATAGAAACACCATTCATTGTACTACGGGAGAAACTCCTGCAAAGTTACTGTTAGGACACAACGTAAGAACTCGTTTTGGTTTAATTAATCCATTAGAGTGGGTCAACAAAAACGTAGATAATAAGGTGATTAATAATGTAAAAAATAGTCAAAGACGTCAAATTATAAATGAAGGGGTAGAAGGAAGGTACAATTTAACATTGGACAAATTGTAATGTGCAAGGACTATCGAGATACGATTAATCCGGTTTGGACAAAGAATAAAGTTGTAAGAAAAGTTGGACCATATACTTTCATTGTTAATGTGTGTGATTCGCCTCTGACTTGGAAAGGACATATTAATCAAATTCGCGAGTGCGAATTGGGTTTTGACGAGTTAGAGCAGGCAGATTTAACAAGCAATACGACTATGGAAAATGGAGAAAGTGATCTAGATTTTACTCTAGTAGATGATAAAGGAAATAATGTAACTAGTAGTAGAAATAAGTATGTGGAACAGGTTAGTTATGAAAATGTAGTTAGGGAAGATTATAGTGCAGGTATACAGCGACCTCAACGTATACGCAAACCACCAAATCGTTTAATTTATTAAAAAATATATAATTTTGTGTTCCCAATTTGACCGTGGTAGTTATTGATTTATTATTAATCAATGTCTATTGTAAAGGTTTTTGTACAATATTCTTAAATATGTTAATATTGAAAACACCGTTTATATGATTTCTAATCCAGTACTTAACAAGTTGTGAGGTGCACAAGGACACCACACATACCATGTCCAATTATTATAGGAATTAAGTGATGAAGCTTTTTATCGAAATTGTATCTCTACTGGTACTAGTAAAGGGGGTGGTGTCTTACTGGCAATTAATAAGAAATTTAACGCATCCGAGTTCGATTTCAAATTCCATCGTAATATTTTTGACGATATTTACTTTGTCGATATTGTCTCTATTAAATTTAAGGTAAATAACCGCAATGTATATATGTTTGTTATCTACATACCGCCTAAAGTTGTTACAGACTCTTATGAAAAACTGTTTTGTGCCTTCGAATCATTGTATGAGATATATAACTCGGATATAATAATCGTTTGCGATTTTAACATCCCCAATTATGCGGATTATACCCCTAAGTCAAACAATTTAACAATTCATTTGTTAAGAAATTTTTTAAACTTTTACGAAATCAGTCAATATAACAGCGTCTTAAATTGTAACAATAGAATTCTGGATTTGGTTATTTCCAATATTGATTGTGTGGTATCGCACTCCCCTGACATATTACTCCCTGAAGATCTTTTTCATCCTGAATTGTTTGTCAGCATTTGTGTTCCAAATAAATTAACAAGTCGGGGATTTTAATTTTAATTTTAAAAAGGCCAATTTTCCCGCTTTATATCAGTAACTGTCATTGGTTAACTGGTCTCCTTTAAAAAGATTTACGTGTGTCTATCAACTTGTTTCCAAGTTTTATGAAATATTAAATTCAATATTCATTAAACATGTTCCACGTAAGATATTTTCTAATAAATGCTATCTGCCATAGTTTGATGGTGATTTAATTAGATCTATTAAGTTGAAGAATAATGCGTGGCACACATATCGGTCCTCCTTCGATGGGGAAGATTATAATACATTTAAGCGGTTGCGTTCCGCCGTGAAATACAAAAGTCAAACAGCTTACTCAAATTATATTTCTGTTACGGAATTAGAATTGAACTCCAATCCAAGAAATAAGTTCTGGACCTTCGTCAACTCAAAGAGAGGTAACTCATCAACTATCCCATCTACAATGATTTAAAATAATATATCGTGTAGTGATAACAAACAAATCGCTGATGGTTTTGCAGACTATTTTTCAACTTCGTTTATCGCATCTAGTAGTTTCAATAAAGACAAGGGTTCCTATAACAATGCACTTACTATTGCATATAACTCNTACGAAAGATAGTGTGGACATCTATCGGCTGTCTAGGCTATGGATCGGGGAAGTCAAGTAGACGCAGTCTATACAGATATTTCGAAGGCGTTCGACCGTCTCGACCATTAATAGATAAATTAAGTGCTTTTGTACTATCGTCAAACTTTCTTGAACTAAAGAATTCATATTTCACTGGCAGAACTCAGTTTGTACAAATTTCTGGTGTTAAATCGATTGAATTTGCCCAGACTTCAGGTGTTCCGCAAGGTTCTATTCTTGGTCCCTTGTTGTTTGCATTATTTATTAATGATATTACTTCTCAGCTGAATGTGCGTTATTTGTTATACGCCGATGATATAAAAATATTTTCGCTAATTGATAATGTATTTGATGCCATCAATCTTCAACGTAATCTAGATTTTATTAACTCTTGGTGCATTGCTAATAGGCTGCCTCTGAATTCTACCAAATGTAATGTCATGACTTTTAGTCGACGATGCGATCAAATTCAGTATGAGTATAGTCTGAATGGGTTTGCCCTTCAACGACCTGACCTTGTTAAAGATTTGGGCGTATATTTTGACCCTAAATTATCTTTTGTCAAGCATATTGAAATTGTGGTAATGAATGCCTACAAAAGTTTGGGATTTATTGTTCGGAACATGTGCAATTTCATGAAAATTGATACTTTTTGTTTGTTATTTAATACATTTGTTAGATCTAAACTTGAGTATGCCTCTGTAGTCTGGACACCTATCTACGCTACACACATAATATCTATTGAGAAAATTCAACGCCGATTCTTTAAATCAGCTACATTTTTTATTGATGGCCAGTATCCTCCTCAAGGGTTTCCTCAGGAAGCATTTTTCAAGCGTTTCAATATGAGTAGCTTGTCTCAAAGACGCAAGTTAAATTCTGTTATTTTCTTATACAAGATTTTGAATAATAACATTATATGTGAAGATATATTACAAATGATAAATTTTCATATTCCTAGAACGTATACCCGACATTTACACCTCTTCGCGATCAAGAATCATCGTACTAATTTATATAAAGCGTCTCCNCATTTTATTACCAAAATATTCGAGGCGTTCGCACTAAGATAAATGACTTATTTGTTAACAGTTCAGTTGCACTTTACGATGTTGTTGCTTTTACCGAGACTTGGCTGAATGATAGTTTTTATAATGATGAGTTGTTTGATAACAATCATTATGATGTTTTCCGCACAGATCGAAATTTTATCTCTACTGGTACTAGTAAAGGGGGTGGTGTCTTACTGGCAATTAATAAGAAATTTAACGCATCCGAGTTCAATTACAAATTCGATCGTAATATTTTTGACGATATTTACTTTATTGACATTGTCTCTATTAAATTTAAGGTAAATAACCGCAATGTATATATGTTTGTTATTTACATACCGCCTAAAGTTGTTACAGACTCTTATGAAAAACTGTTTTGTGCCCTCGAATCATTGTATGAGATATATAACTCTGATATAATAATCGTTGGCGATTTTAACATCCCCAATTATGCGGATTATACCCCTAAATCAGACAATTTAACAATTAATTTGTTAAGAAATTTTTTAAACTTTTACGAATTCAGTCAATATAACAGCGTCTTAAACTGTAACAATAGAATTCTGGATTTGGTTATTTCCAATATTGATTGTGTGGTATCGCACTCCCCTGATATATTACTCCCTGAAGATCTTTTTCATCCTGCATTGCTTGTCAGCATTTGTGTTCCAAATAAATTAACGAGAAGTCGGGGACCCTCTGAGGTGGATTTTAATTTTAATTTTAAAAAGGCTAATTTTCCCGCTTTATATCAGGAACTGTCATTGGTTGACTGGTCTCCTTTAAAAAGTTTTACGTGTGTCAATCAACTTGTTTTTAAGTTTTATGAAATATTAAATTCAATTTTCATTAAACATGTTCCACGTAAGATATTTTCTAATAAATGCTATCCGCCATGGTTTGATGGTGATTTAATTAGATCTATTAAGCTGAAGAATAATGCGTGGCACACATATCGGTCCTCCTTAAATGGGGAAGATTATAATACATATAAGCGGTTGCGTTCCGCCGTGAAATACAAAAGTCAAACAGCTTACTCAAATTATATCTCTGCTACGGAATTAGAATTGAAATCAAATCCAAAAAAGTTCTGGACCTTCGTCAACTCAAAGAGAGGTAACTCAACTATCCCATCTACAATGGTTTACAATAATATATCGTGTAGTGACAACAAACAAATCGCTGATGGTTTTGCAGACTATTTTTCAACTTCGTTTATCGCATCTAGTAGTTTCAATAAAGACAAGGGTTCCTATAACAATGCACTTACTATTGCATATAACTCAATTTCTCCCAATGATGTATTATTTTCTATCAAACAATTAAAGCCTAAAATGACTATGGGTCGGGACTTAATACCCGCTTTCTTGATTAGAGACTGCGCTAACGTCTTCTCAGAGCCTCTTTTCACCATATTTAACTTAATTCTGACATCACATACATTCCCTGATCAATGGAAAATTTAAAGAATATGCCCCGTATATAAAAAAGGAAGTGAGAATGACATCGCTAATTATCGACCTATTGCAATACTGTGTAATTTCAGTAAGGTTTTTGAAACTGCTATACATCGTGTCCTCTCTTTTCAATTAAAAAATATTATACTTCCTGAACAGCATGAGTTTATGGAAGGACGGTCGACAGTCACGAATTTAGTATGCATTACTCACAATCAGTTTATCCGCGAGGCTATAGATCGGGGAAGTCAAGTAGACGCAGTCTATACAGATATTTCGAAGGCGTTCGACCGTCTCGACCATTAATAGATAAATTAAGTGCTTTTGTACTATCGTCAAACTTTCTTGAACTAAAGAATTCATATTTCACTGGCAGAACTCAGTTTGTACAAATTTCTGGTGTTAAATCGATTGAATTTGCCCAGACTTCAGGTGTTCCGCAAGGTTCTATTCTTGGTCCCTTGTTGTTTGCATTATTTATTAATGATATTACTTCTCAGCTGAATGTGCGTTATTTGTTATACGCCGATGATATAAAAATATTTTCGCTAATTGATAATGTATTTGATGCCATCAATCTTCAACGTAATCTAGATATAATTAACTCTTGGTGCATTGCTAATAGGCTGCCTCTGAATTCTACCAAATGTAATGTCATGACTTTTAGTCGACGATGTGATCAAATTCAGTATGAGTATAATCTGAATGGGTTTGCCCTTCAACGACCTGACCTTGTTAAAGATTTGGGCTTTTGACCCTAAATTACCTTTTGTCAAGCATATTGAAATTGTGGTACTGAATGCCTACAAAAGTTTGGGATTTATTGTTCGAAACATGTGCAATTTTAATGAAAATTAATACTTTTTGCTTGTTATTTAATACATTTGTTAGATCTAAACTTGAGTATGCCTCTGTAATCTGGACACCTATTTACGCTACACACATAATATCTATTGAGAAAATTCAACGCCGAGTCTTTAAATCAGCTACATTTTTTATTGATGGCTAGTATCTTCCTCAAGGATTTCCTCAGGAAGCATTTTTCAAGCGTTTCAATATGAGTAGCTTGTCTCAAAGACGCAAGTTAAATTCTGTTATTTTCTTATACAAGATCTTGAATAATAACATTATATGTGAAGATATATTACAAATGATCAATTTTCATATTCCTAGAACTTATACCAGACACCTCTTCGCGATCAAGCAGCATCGTACTAATTTATATAAAGCGTCCCCGGTTCACCAAATGATTTATTGGTTATTCTAATATTGAATCTCGCATAGATATAGGTACTCTGCTCCAGTATTACTCAAATTAAAAAAAGTGTTCCTTTGAATTTTATGTTCGTATAAGTATGTTTTTGCATTTGTTTGTATTGTATTATAGCGTTTTAATATTATCTGTCTGTTCCCTGTTTGTTTTAGATATTGTTTTTTGGTATTTATTTTGTTTAAGAATAGTTTTTATCTCTTTCACCTATTTTTATTACTTTTTTTTAGTTTGTAACCTTATCCTGTAACTGGGCATTGCCCGTTGGATATTGTAATTAAAATAAATAAAAAATAAATAAATAAATAAATAAATTTGCTAACTTATTATTTTGAAAGAAATATACACTTTCCATCCGGCCTGGACTAAGCCCTGACAACTTTTTAAGGTATTTGTGATTTTCAATGGTTTTTATCAATTTCTTCTTAATTACCGTCAAGTTAGCCCCGGACAAAAACAATTTAGCTTAACAATTTTAATTTTGTTACTATTGGTAAATAAAGGATAAATTATAAATTTTGTTATTTTATGTCAAACTCATGGCCTACTAGAGAGTACCTAATAAAAAGTAAAATTTGCAAAATTAAAGGGGTTTTGCTAGAAAAGTGCAAATATTTCCGAAAATAGTGATTTTAGGCATAGACATTTACAAAAGTTGTAGGCAATTAACATATTAATCCAAACATAAAATAATATACCGGGTGTTTCATTTAAAAAAATCGAGAAAATGTTCTTCAAAATCCTCTAAAATGGGTCTTATGTGTAGAACACCCTGTACAAAATTATATAGATTTTGCTATTTTGTTGTTTGTTCACATGTTTGGTTCGCATGCCTATAAAATATTTTTTCTTAATTACTGGTAGTACCAACACAGTGGATAGATTTACAGAACCCTGACTCAGCGAAAATTATCTTATTTTTCAAATCGCCGCATCGAATACAGAAACAAAGACATCGCTGGAAAGGGAATTTTCAGTAGAATACAAATTTGTAAAAATAAACAGTGTTCCATTTAAGAAAAACCACCTTGATGATGGTCCGCCCTATAATGCATCACCCTGTATAATTCAAAATATTTTTAAAATATGAACTTTTTAAGTACATTACTCCCATAAAATATTTCTTTTCAAATCTTTATAATAAGGGAGATATTGAACTTTGTTACACTATTGGGCCACCCTGTATGTAAATTTATATGTGCATATATAAATACTACAATTTATTTCTTTCAATTACCATTATTTTGCTTTTTAGTGAATTTCTGTGTGTTATTGTGTTGACAAAGAAATATAATTATTGTTTGTGTAAATGGCCTATTTCTGCTCGCATACTGTTTCAAATTATAAGAAATTACATGATAATATTGACGCCAACTTTGTTTCGAGAGCTAGCATTAATTGCTTAACTTCAGTCAGTATGAAACAATTGACTATCGACTTGAAGAATTAGCACTTTTATACCCTCAGGCATTTTCTTTTTAATTTCACTGTTTCACTGACAAATATTAAAATATTGGTAATCATACCTGATAAATATTTCTTAATAATTAATTCTGTGATTTATATTTATTTGAATAATAAGGATCAGTATTTGTATATACTACGACAAAAAATAAGTGTTTGTATTTAAAGGTGTATATTTAAAAAAGGTTCGTAATTGTCTTTAAAAAATAGTCGTCAGTAGAAAAGCTTGGTATATTTATATTAAACATTTCCATAAAACTATAAATTTTGTTTTACAAATCTTCTGCAATTTACAATGAAAGCCAACCCTGTTTTGGAAACTGGCACGGCATTTGTAGCTAACTTCATATCAAATATCCAAGATTAAGAATTTAGAAGATGAAAAATTAAGTAGGTACTACCATTGTATAAGTAAATATAGTAATATAATCCCCATGCAAATTTTGTTAACCAGTAGAATGATACGAAAGATAGTGTGGACATCTATCGGCTGTCTCCTTATTAATATTTCTGAAATTTGTGCTAAAGAACTAACTGTAGGTCTAGGCGGTCTCTACTATACTGTTATTATACAAGGGGTATAGTAATTCGTTTGTAGATGGCTCTAGGTAAGACTGGAATAAAAAAAATCGCCACTACACAATGCATAAAAAACTGGTGTTGAATCGGTGTTCTGTTTACTGTATACATAGGTATTTAAAATAAATTAATAATGGCAGGAAATATATGTCAATATTATAAATGTGGGAAATTTAAAGCAAAATTTCCCAATGTAATATTACATCGATTTCCATCGGAATGATGTCTCTATCTAAATTAGTTCTGGAAATATAAGAGATACCTATACTTATGCGAAAAAATAAAAAAATGTAATTTTGACAAATTTATTTTTATTTATATTTATTGAAATAAAACATATTAGGTCTACCAAAAAATTTTGTAATTGACCATTCCAGATGGTTGGGGAATTAATGTATCATTCTATAAAAGGGTCGCATGTGTCGTCGCCGGGGGGTATATTCGCTCCGTTTAAAATACGCATCTCGATGGGCATCATAACATCATATTGTATACACTATACACGGTGGCAGATCTACTACACCAGGAAAATTAGCGAAAATAAAAGAGAAACTCGAAAAAAGTCTTATCCGCGAGATTATTGTAAAATTGTCTAAAGGAACATAATACAAGACATCTCTCGTCTCGTGAATCACTTTCTTTAGCTAACTTTTTTATTTAAACAAATAAGTGAGGAAAACAGTTTTTTCACTTTGCAGGGAAAAGCATCAATAACTATCGGATTTGTTGTTAAAATTTTATAAAACCTATGACAATTTGAGGGTTTTGTCATACTATAAAAGTGTGCCAAAAGTGGGCGCTGTAGGTGCAATAGTTTTCGCACAATTCTATTTGTTTATAGCGGAGGCTCCAAAAGTTATGAACTTTAAGCCTCTGTACAAACGTTAATTTTCAATCAAACATGATTCTGAAAGCGTCATTGTAATCTTAAAGACGCAATTAAGCGACCTATTAAAAAATATCACGGNTTTTTTTTTATTTTAATTTTTTGTTTTCCATTTAGGTTTAGGTGTGTGTTTCAGTTTACTCTAATCGACCCATACAATGCTACAAAAATCAAAAACCCGTTAAAAATACTAAACGATGTAATTTATTAGCAAATAAAGTTCATCGAAGAGTTTTTTGGGACGTACATATATTTTTCAAAAGAAAATATCTTTTGGTGGCACACCCTACCTAAAAATTATAGTAGTAAATTAACGCACGTTAAAGTTCGTCCTTTATAAATAATCGTGATTATCTCCAAAACAGTTGAAGATAAGTATAGGAAACCTCTATATCAGTCGACGCAGAATTTAATTCTACATGTTCCTGACTGATAAAATTGTTACTGTTTCATTTGAATAAAATTAGTTTTCAATCTTTGAAAATTACCGTGTTGGCCGCAAAATTTTGAGGACCTTGTGCATAGCTAGGTCAAATGTGACACATTTTCGGTGAATACATAATAAATACTACTAATAATGGAAGTATGTCCAATTATACAAATGGTAGAGATATTTAATATTATTCGCGACGTTTCATCTAGCATTTTTTTTTAAATCTAAATATCTCGAAAACGAAAACCATAAATTTTCAAGGCATGGACGTGGTGACAAAAATTACTCAAAATAACTCATAGAATCGACGAATAATATAAAAAAATGGGGTATTCCATTTAAAACAATGGAGATGACGTCACTTCCGGTGAAACCGGAAGTATCCCACTCTTGAAAGTATTTCAAGACTAAATTGAACACATATAGCTGTCAAAATTTAATGAACGGGTTACATGAAAAACCCTAAAAATTAAAATTAAAATTTTAAAAAATTTTTCTTACTTTTCAATAACAAAATATTATGCAATGTGTCTAAGCAAACATATGACATATTCTTATGTATATATTTCTGTAACCAGAAAAAGTAGAGAAATTTAATTTTGTTTATATCTTTAACACGCAACATTCAATTGTTTTTTTATATAACTCCTTGATATCATATGCGTTCATAATTGTTTTTTATGTATTTATGAAGCGGATTAATGAATTTAAAATAAATATCTTGCTTAAATTACACACATATTGATGTAACTAATATTATCTTATTTAAATAATTTCTCAAACCCTAGATAAAAACTCAAACAGCATTAACTGAAGCTTTTTAGTCGTATCTGCCGGTAGCTGGTATTTTACTAATATCCATGTCATGTGATATGAATTTATTCCGTTACCCCGTCATTTCATCTCAAGAAAACTGTATTTTCAAATATCTGTGTAATGGATCATTTAACTGTTGACCATAAGATGGCGCAGTATCGAAAGTGTAAAATTGAACGTGAACGATTAAATATCAAGTTTACATACATATGGCTCCTCCTTGTAACGAATTCGAGAACTAAAATTTGATCAACTATTCGGCCATAAGAAATATAATACTATATTTACTTATACAATGGTACTACGTACGAAGTAAATTATAAATTTATCACAATTTCAGAGCAAACTTCAAACCCAACACCAGAGACTGATACTTTAGAAGATAAACAACCATTTAGATATATCTGATACCATAATGAAGATAGATATTATTAAATCGATTAATGTACATCACATTTATTGAACATTTTACATTGTCCTAAAGACAACTCTGCTCTGAGAGCTGGAGTTTGTAGCTAACTTCAGGTTAATAACCTATGATAAATAATTTAGAAGATGGGGAACTACTTAAATATATATTAGATACCTTCTCACTATAGTTATTAAATCTATGAATTTACTATCACAATTCTTGAACATTTTACTTGGCCCTAAAGTCAACTCTGTGTTGGGTGCTGGAGTTTGTAGCTAACTTCAGGTTAATAACCTACGATAAATAATTTAGAAGTGGGAAACTACTTAAATATATGTATATTAAGTACCATCCTACTATCGTTATTAAATCTATGAATTTAATATCACAATTCTTGAACATTTTGCTTGGCTCTGAAGTCAACACTGTGTGTAGCTTATTTCAGATCGAATACATAAAACTAGTAATAAAAAAGATTAAAGGACTATTCATGTAAGTGGGTGGCTTTATAAATTTATTGTTATAATTTTAAGTTGTTCAAAAGTCAGTTCTGCCCTGACAGTGTGTTTGTAGCTATTTCAAATCGAATACGTAAAATAATTAAGAAGATTTTTGCACAGGTACGATATAAAACAAATGTTAAACGTACGAATCATTCTTGAAAATTTTGTGTTGCCCAGAAATAAACTCTATATTGAGAACTATCGTCTATAGTTAACTTTGGATCATATACAATAAGAGACTAATAATTTAGAAGATGCTTATCCAATTAGATAAACATGTGCTCCATGATTAATTACGTATTAAATTAATGAATTTTTTCACAATTCTTGAACATTTTGCGTTATCTAAAGTCAACTCTGCCTTGGGAGCTGTCAGTCGGAGCAAACTTCAAATCAAATACCAAAGATTATTGATAATTCCGAAGAAAAAAACCATCGTTAATCTGACACCATAATGAAAATAGATATTGATAATTCGATTGTTACACTTATTGAACATTTTATGTTGTCCTAAAAGCAACTCCACCTTGAGAGCTGGAATTTATAGCTAACTTCTGGATAGTAACGTACAACCTTAGAGCACATTCTACTGGCTACCCTCCTATGCCTTTCTCTCTCTCTACAACCTCCGCTACACTTTCGGCCACTGGGACGTTACCTCCAGTAGTATATGCTCGAAGCGTACGACTAATAACTTAGAAGATGGAAAATGACTTAGAATTATGTTAGGTACTATCATATCATGATAGATCAGGAATTATTAAATCAATGAATTGACTTCCACAATTCTTGAACATTTTACTTTGCCCTGAAGTTCTCTCTCTGTGTTGAGAGCTGGCGATTGTAACTTACTTCAGAGGGAATACTAATAAGTAACTAAAGAATACTACTAATAATTTAAAATAATTAAAAAACTATTCATATAAGTGATCTCATGATTGACCATGAATTTGTCATAGGTAATTCTAGAATATTTTACGTAGTCCAAAAGCCAGTTCTGCTTCGAGAGTATGTTAAAAGTTATTTTAAATCGAATACCTACATAAAAGTAATAATTAAGAAGATGAAGCTCTTTACAGTTTTGATTAAAACAGAAATTTAAACTTAATCATAATTTTTGAAAATGTTATATTCTGTCATAAACTCTATATTTAGAACTATCGTCTACATCTATATCTAACTTCAGTACATATAACAAAGACTTAATAATTATAATAACATTTAACATTTTGCGTTGTCCCATAACCAATTCTGTATCTAACTTTAGATCGAATTCCATAGAGTAATTTATAATATGCAGAACCACTTAGAAAGTACATGGTCCTTGATTAAATTCATAACAAATTTTGAATTCATTTTCAAACAGTTCTTGAACATTTTATGGCGCCAACAAAAACCAAAGACTAATAATAATTTAAATAAGACAAAAGATAAATTGGAATAATAACCACTTAGTAGGCATGTGATTCCATGTTTAAATACAGGGTGGGCCATTAGTGTGAGAAAGTACACTAACTCCCTTGTTACTTATAATACTGAAAAAAAAGTTTATATAAAAGTTGTACAGAATCAAGAAACCTAAACTACAAAATTAATTTCAAACATACAGGGCGATGAGTAAAAACGGGACACGCCAAACATTACATTTTTTAAATGGAACACCCTGTATATTTTAAACAGTTGGATTTCTGAGAAAATTCTATATATGGCAATATAAACAGTTTATCATTTTAGTGCGGGGTTGCCAAGTTATGTAGAAAATTCTTAGAATTTTGGAAAAAACATGACCTCGAAGAAGTTGTATTAACTTTCAACTACTAACACTTGGAGCAAAAATATTTGACAGAGTTATAGGCAAATGTTATACAAAGGCTCCTATATTAGCTAATATCGATATTTTATACAGGGCATTTTTTTATAAGACGATAATTTATAGAAAGTTTAAACTTGATTTTCTAAAATTTTTCAAATGGAACACCCTATATTTTATTGTTTTATTTTATTCGCATATCACATCACTTTAACTTTTATTAAGCATGTTCTATATCTAAAATTGTTAGTTTTTAAGATATGGCAACATTTCTGAAAATACTTAATTTTTATTATTTTCGGTCGCAGGAGATGACTTTGGAAAAAACTGTCACATTGTGTCAACTTGTCTATACTATAAAATAATTTTACCTACGACCACTACTGTAAATACTTAAAAACACACCGTCTGCGATCAATGTAATATTCCTATTACGTACGGTAAAAAAATCGCACAGCTTGGTAAAAATATCGTACAGTTTTTCTAGCAACCGCCTAGCAACGGTCAATACAATACTGTTTGTATACAATACTGTTTGTATTGACCATTGCTAAAAATAAAATAATAAAATTGATACGAAAATAAATCAAATATTTAATTTTACAAGTGTTGAAAATGACGGCCGTCTTGGTTTAGACAGCTCTACACGTCGTTCAAATGTGGCGTTAACATTATTCAGAATATCAATCTTGATATTTTGAAAAACTCGTCGAATTCGGTTATTCATATCCTCTTTAGTAGTAGGGGGAGTTTGATATACTTACCCGATATTTTACATATCCCCACAGAAAATAATCCAATTTTGTCAGATCAGGCGACCTAGCGGGCCAACTAATTGGTCCACCTCTTCCAACCCACTTCTCTGGAAATTCATTGTTTAAGAATCTACGAACTTCCTGCGTGTGGTGTACAGGGGCTCCATCATGTAAATACCACATCCTCTGACGAATATTTAGCGGTATATTTTCTAATCTTAAAAACTAACAATTTTAGGTATAGAACATGCTTAATAAAATTTGAAGTGGAGTGATATGCGAATAAAATAAAACAATAAAATATAGGGTGTTCCATTTAAAAAATTTGCCTATAACTCTGTCAAATATTTTTCCTCCAAGTGTTAGTAGTTGAAAGTTAATACAACTTCTTCGAGGTCATGTTTTTTCCAAAATTCTAAGAATTTTCTACATAACTTGGCAACCCCGCACTAAAATGATAAACTGTTTATATTGCCATATATAGAATTTTCTCAGAAATCCAACTGTTTAAAAATATACAGGGTGTTCCATTTAAAAAATGTAATGTTTGGCGTGTCCCGTTTTTACTCATCGCCCTGTATGTTTGAAATTAATTTTGTAGTTTAGGTTTCTTGATTCTGTACAACTTTTATATAAACTTTTTTTCTGTATTATAAGTAACAAGGGAGTTAGTGTACTTTCTCACACTAATGTCCCACCCTGTATATAAAATCTAAGAATTTATTTTTATAATTCTTTAATATTTTACGTTTTCCTGAAATCAGCACAGTCTATAGTATTTATAGATAACTTCGGATTATTTAGCAAAGACTAATAATTTAGATGATGAATAAAGACTTAGAGATACAGGCTGCGTTCAGCGAATGCATGGTCAGTCTAGTTCGGTCAAATTTCTTTAGTCAAACAATTCGTTGAACGGGCTTTTATTAACTGTTCCCTCTTTCCCCGTGTTTTTTTGTTTTATACGCAAAACATAACACAGTTTTTATTTGTGGTTTCACAACCTAAATGTATCATGTAAATACTATGATTTGATTTTACTGCTTATAAATTAGTTGCAAATCATATTTTATTATCAATTTTATAAGATGAACAGTGTTGTAAAAGACACCACCGAGTTCAAACAAACTATTTTAATTAGGAAAAGATATACAGATCAAGCTCGGTCTATCCATTGATACAGTAACCAACTGACTGAATAATACTTCCTTAAGCATTTCTAAGGTGATCTCATTTATAGTTTACAGAAGACTAAACGCAAAGTCTGCAATATTATGCCAACGCCTCGCCGGTTGTCAAGGCCAAGCGAAATCTGCTACGCTAGCATTTTAGCGGACTCTAACATTCGGCCATCCCGTACATGCGGACTGTCCCAGACCGCCCGCTGCGCCGCCATGGTGTTCGTCCAGCTACCTGTCAACAAAACATACAATAGCCTGACCGACTACTACAGTCACAGGCAATATAACTTTCTTTTCTGTAATCAACTTCTAATACTTATACTTCTAGTATACTTCATTTAACTCATACAAATTACTCAGAGGCAGTAACGGCCTCAGTCACTTGTCTACTCAGAGGCAGTATCGGCCTCAGTCACTTGTGTAACCATTATATACCTGGTGTATCTACGTATTGGCTCCGACAACAAGTAGGTAGACCGACCTCAGTTGTTATCTTCCCAGCCTCAACGTCTCACACCCTTCCAACATCATCGCATTAATACATCAAACATCTTTATATAACATCACACGCCTCGACTCAAACAATAGGCAAGCAGTATCGGCCTCGGCTATCATCATCCTTGTCTTGACGTCTTGTGACCTAACTACGTTTTACTAACCTTACATTTGTATCATAGTTATCTATTTCTCAATCTTATCAGCTGTCACCACTGTACGGCCTTTGTGTCAACGCTGATTGTCCCGTAAATCTTCCACCTCATATCTGTCATTAAAAGGTACCTTAGTTATCCTGAATGGTCCTTTATATTTCGGTAACAGTTTTTTACTCGACCCGGTACATCCAGCACTCGTAATCAGAACACGAACCAAGTCGCCGGTATCAAAACGCATCGCGTCACGTCTCTGTTTATCGTAACGTTCCTTTTGCTTGCGCTGATCAAGATCAATATGCTCTTTCATAGCACTTCTCAAATCAGAGATGTTTACGCGATCCACAGCTGTTTGTATTGAATTTAACTTTGCTTCAGCCATCGGGCTTGCCTGATAACCAAATAATGCCCGAACTAGCGTGGTGTTTATACTATTATTAAATGCTGTATTCAACGCACTTTGCACATTTTTTACGTGAATGTCCCATTCATTACTGTCTGATTCAATACTTGTAGTGGCTAACATATTGAGTATGGTTCTATTATATCTTTCACACTGTCCATTTGATCGCGGAGTAGCGACTGCATTTAAGACATGTTTTATTGCGTAAGATTCACAAAATATACGGAATGTTTTTGAAGTATAAGCCGAGCCTCTGTCCGTAATAATACGCACTTGCACTCCAAAAATACACATTATGCTTTGCAGAATTCGCGTCACTGGTGTTGAAATCCTATCTTTAAATTCATCCAAAAGTTTCGCATATTTTCCCTTTTCTTCATTAGAAACGTTACCGATATTTACTGCAACGTCGACGCTTTAAACTTCAAAACACTCAAGGTCGCTATCTGAAGGTCCTTTCATTTATAGTTCTCGCATAAACACGTTGGTTCCCAGTTTCAATAATCTCACGTTCGGTAGGTTTATAAAGTCCCGACCGATGATGCAATCATAATTCATTTGATTGTTTTTTAACACCGTCGCTGTTATCACTGCGCTGGGTTGTCCGACACGCACATGTAACTTCACAGTTCCTACCGGCATCACACAACTACCCTTAATGTTTTAACCACATTATGTCCTCCAGTTTTAAGTTCAACGCCTAGTTTATCGACAATGCACCGGCGAATTATAGTACATGAACTCCCGGTGTCGACTAGGCATTTAAATCTTTTTTCCATTCATAACAGCATTTATTAGATAGGGATACCACTTGACTTGGTACTGCAACTTCGTTGATATTGTTACCTTTACTCGTTTATGTTTTTGTAAGGACACCTATTTTGTTTATGCCCAAGACGCTTACACTGAAAACATTCTAATCATGGTTTAGAACAGTCTTTTGTACGATGAGGTCCGTTACAATTATAACATCGAATTTCTGACTTTTGGGTAGTACTCATAGTAGCACCATCTTTCACATCTCTTCGCCGTGACAACCCTTTGAACACCCTTTGCCAGCTGTTATCTTTCGTTTCATCCGGAAGGCGTCCCAATGTGCTTAAATAGGCATACAGCTCATTTGTATCTGTGAATCTTGACGAACGAGCAGATCTGGCTACGTTTTCGTCAGTAATTCCTCCAATCACTGCGTCAACTAGATAACTTTGTGGAATATTCAGTTGTAAAGATTTCAGCCTATCTAATTTATTATAACAATATTCACTTAAATCTTGACCTCCGCGTGTTTCGTACAATGCAGCTTCTCGAAGCAATTTAGCAAACGGCAGCGGTTTTGTAAATTGTTTAATTAGCAACTTCTTCATTTTTCTCCAACTTATGGTCAGGTGATCTTGCGAATCGTACCACCTTCTAGCCATACCCTTCAGTCTATTTGCGACTAATTTTATCACCGTTAAATCGTCCCATCTATAGGATTCCGCTAACTCATCAACTTTGCGAAGCCAGAAATCTATCGATTGTTCTGCACTCTGCGGATCAAACGTAGGTATTAACTTTTCATCACTATAACTTGGGTGGGAAGGAAAACGCCTATGATGATTTGAATGTCTTTGCCTTTTTGTCCTTCGTCTTTTCTGCTGCTTACTGTCGCTAGTTGAAGAACTCGATGTCGAAGTCGACGTCGAACTTGTAGAACTGGCCCGTTGGCGTTTAGCTACACTTAACGCCTTTTCCGCTTGTATAACTGACTGACACACTGTTGTTGACGTCGAAAGACCCGGGCGCAGGGAAAGAGACGGCGTTGTAGTTTCCCTTACAGACATGATGTACTGCTAACACAAACGTCACTATACTGTGGGTGAATTTAGGGCAGATATCCCACTTCTGATATATAAGATGAATAGGGTTGTAAAAGACACCACCGAGTTCAAACAAACTATTTTAATTAGGAAAAGATATACAGATCAAGCTCGGTCTATCCATTGATACAGTAACCAACTGACTGAATAATACTTCCTTAAGCATTTCTAAGGTGATCTCATTTATAGTTTACAGAAGCCTAAACGCAAAGTCTGCAATATTATGCCAACGCCTCTTGATACAGTAACCAACTGACTGAATAATACTTCCTTAAGCATTTCTAAGGTGATCTCATTTATAGTTTACAAAAGACTAAACGCAAAGTCTGCAATATTATGCCAACGCCTCGCCGATTGTCAAGGCCAAGCGAAATCTGCTACACTACCATTTTAGCGGACTCTAACAATTTGTTCCAGATCGCAGAAGATAAAATATATTTTTATTTTTCGTTTATTATGAATTATAATAATACTTAACATTTTGCATTCAGCGAATGGTCGGACCGGTCAAAGTCGTTCAGCGGACAAATATTTCGTTGGTCAGCTCAATCAGTTGATTGGGAATATTGGGCAGATTTTAAAATGTGACTACAGTGGTCAGGATTGTTCAGGGAGTATGACCGTCTGCCTTCTGTGTCAATACTCTATAAAAATATATTTTATTATCTGCTAATCTGGAACAAATTGATAATAAAATATGATTTGCAATTAATTTATGAACAGTAAAATCAAATTATAGGATTTGCATCTTATGAAAGGTTATGAAACCACAAACAAAAACTGTGTTGTTTTGTGTGCAAAACAGACTAAACACAAGGCAAGGTGGAACAGTTAATAAGCCCGTTCAGCGAATTGTTTGACTTAAAGACATTTGACTGAACTAGTCCGACCATTAGCTAAAAGCACCCTATGAATTGATTTATTATTTTTGCCTTATTCAGAAGTTAAATATATATTTTGAACTCGTATTCATAATTAACTTCAGATCGAATACCCAAGACTAATAACGTTGAGGAAGAACTAAATAAGTTTTGGAACCATAATTGGTGGAAATCTATAAACTACAATATAAACATGAATGTTTACGTAGTCTGAATCCAATGAATTGATATTTGCAGCTAAATCTAAACTGAATACCTTCGAAATAATTTAGAAGCAAAAAAAACAATTAAAATTATCATATTAAGAAAGATGGCTACAATGAAGGCGTCTAATAGTCACCGCCCATTTCGCCCTTCCACACATAAGATTCACTTCTTAAAAATTAGATAAAAAACGAAACGGCACAAATATCTCCAATACCGTTTGAGATAGGTATAGGGAACCTATACACAGTTTGAAAGAGTTTTAAATTTCCTAACTCTCAAAGTAAAAATATACTGGGTGTCCCATTTGAAATAACCAAGTCATTGCTGTTTAAAGTTGAGAGAAGTATTCAGCAGTACTTGAACACCCTATATAATACTATACTCCAGGGCCGAAAATATAGATAGATATTCATACATAATATAGAAACACTATTACCGTAAAGTGTATAAAACTTAAAATGATTTTTATAACGGTTCAATATTATTTGCTTATGTTAAATGATGTGCCGCTCTCTTTGCACATCGATAGGATCTATAACAGTCATAGACTGAGTTACACTGAACGCGATTTATTTCCTATCTCTGTCTATCGCACTTATTACAGATAGGGAAATGCTCTTTTTAGTGGGTGTAAACGGACGTACGTAGAATTCGAGTTAGCCGTAGTTAGAAACGTCAAACTATAAGCGCGCGCGAGGGTTTGCATATTCCGTGACTATAGTAAATTTATAAATTAAAAAAATACAATCGGGACGTTTTAAAACGTAGGAATAATAATTAAAATGGATCAAAGTGCCGGTTGTAGCAAACGGTCTGTTGCTCATAAACGCCCTAACCTATGCGATGCGGAATTAATAATGGTAAAAAACGTGTATAAAGGAATTCGGTCGCGAAATTCTAATACAAGTGTAAGTGAAGCTGTTGATATGTGTAGTTCGTTGACAAAAGTATCCGTTGCTACTGTTTATCGTGCCATAAAAAATAGTGTAGAAGTGAATCCAAAGAAGAAAAAAGTGGAAACACGAGGGAGGAAGAAAATAGAAGTCGACGTTGACGTGAAATACTCCATACGTAGGAAAATTCATGGATTTTTCTTTAGAAATGAAATACCAACGATAAAGAAAATTCAAGCTGCAATAGCTGAAGATGAGGATATTCCTAATTTCTCTGATAAGGTTCTTAGAAGAATAATGCGTGACATGAATTTTCGATATTTGAAACGGAATCGGAATAGTATGCTCGTTGAAAAAGACGAAATTGTGGTATGGCGAAGAGAATACTTAGAAAAAATAAGAGAACTTCGTGCATCTGGTAAGAAGATATATTACATGGATGAAACATGGGTAAACGAAGGTCATACTGTATCAAAAGTTTGGCAGGATGGTAATGTTAAGAGTAAGAGACAAGCATTTTTAGATGGATTTTCTACTGGATTAAAGGCACCTTCTGGAAAAGGACGAAGATTGATTATAACACATATTGGAAGCGATACGGGATTTTTAGAAAATGGTTTGCATGTATTTGAGTCACGAAAAACGGGAGATTATCATGAAGATATGAACAGCGACGTGTTTGAAAAATGGTTTGAATATGTTTTATCATATCTGGAGCCAGGAGCAGTTGTTGTGATGGATAACGCACCTTATCATAGTAGAAGAGTTGAAATGTTACCGACATCAGCATGGAGAAAAGGAAATATTATGGACTGGTTACAATCGAAAAATATTGAATATACAGAAACCATGCTAAAAGTACAATTATTAAAAATTGTCCAAAGAGAAAAAGGTCAATACATTAAGTATGTAGTGGATGAGATGGCCAAAGATCGAGGAATTCGTGTACTCCGTTTACCGCCATACCACTGTGAATTAAACCCAATTGAGTTGGTTTGGGCACAAATAAAGAATGAAATCGCACGAAAAAACACCACCTTTAAAATAAACGACGTGAAATTATTATTACAGGATGCTATTAATCACGTCACTGCTGAAACATGGTGTAAGTGTATTGGACATGCACAGAAAGAGGAACAACGTATGTGGGATCTTGATACAACGGTAGAAGTGTTCATAGAACCAGTCATTATTCATTTGGGTGAAGATGATTCTAGTGATAGTGATAGCAACAGTGATATGTGAAATATATAATGTGAATAATGTGATATGTAAGTATTTAAATATATTAATAGTGAAGTGATTATGTGGCAGTGAAGTGAAAGTGTGACAGTGATAATATTCGTGAGATAATTATTATAAAATATGTAAGTACCTACTTAAATAAATATATCAATAGTAAACATTACAATATTTTGCGGCGGAGTAAGCCAAGAGGGCATCGTTTTATAGAAAACACTTAAAATTTAAAAACAAAATGTTACTAAAATATTTTTGAAGTTTTCTCGATAAAACCTCTAAAAATAATAGATGTTATGTTTTATTATATTTTTTCCATATCTTCTACACCTTGTTGCCTTTTACGTATACACGCCTATGGATTTTTGATCCCCGTACGCCTCATCCTCCTTACTAGTCCAAGAGCTAGCGATGAATCACTCTCTATATTTTCGGCCGTCGAGTATAAGTGACGACAAATATGACAATTTATAACTTCAAGGATCTAAAATAGACACTCCAAAGCTGTTTCCTTAAAATTATTTTTTTATTGTTGTATTAAATTTCTACGCTATGCCTGCATTTTCACTAAAATTGAAATATCTCACAAACGGTAAGTTCTGGGTATGCAGAACCTTTAATAAAGTTCACCTAATTTTTGACGGTGCTTTCAAAAATGCATTAAAATACAGGGTGTTCCATTTAAAAATACATAACTTTGATATGGTACGCTTTTCCTGGACACCTTGTATATCTCAAAATTTTTTTAAAATGTAGCCGTAATCAATCTACACATACCCACCTAAACAGGTTTCTGTAACATTTGCCGTTTGGTCCCTAGCGACCGAGGCGTTACTGGTGGCCCACCCTGTATCAAATAATTAAAATAGTGTATTAAAATTGTAATATCAATTTGACAATCCATCTGCTTTTATAAATAATTGTTATACGACGTCGTTACAGATTGATTACGGAAAACTTTCGTTTTCATGCTGGGCCGGCATATCGTAAATATATTTATTTATAATATATTTATGTACCTAACAGATTTCAAATAAAAACAGTTAAGGAGACAGTAAGTAAATCATATTTTTTTGAGTTGAAATTAGAATTAAAGTATGGATAGTCACTACCCACCTAAATCGAAGCTGTCGAAGGATGTCTTCTCGAAGGGTTTACACTTGTCCATTATGGGCACCTGGATTACGTCCGTTAACATACTGTCCTGCCCCTTGTCGTCGTCGTCTTTCTTGGGTCTCTCAATGAACAGGAACTTGGGCAGGAAGTCGATGAAGCAGGCTCGCACCCATGGGGCCAACTTGTGCGTCACTGGCGACCTGAAGTTTACGTTCAAAACGGCTATGGTGATAACGACTGAGAGTGTGCACAACAACATTGTGAAGAGGAGGTATTTTCCTGCAAAAAATGTGCATCATAAATAAGTATTTAAAAAAGAACTAGAAAGTTGGGATCAGTATTGAGTTTAAGATTGTAACTCAAAAATTATATTAGATGTGATTGTTGTTTTTTGATATATTTTCGAATCATTGCAGCGAAACCTTGGCTGAAGATGATCATTAGATTATATAAGAATTAAATATCAACTCGATTTTCACTTAGATCGAATTTTAGCAGTGTCCTCCAAACAGCATTGTTTTTTCTCCAACCGTCACAAAACTATGACATTTTCTGACTGTCATCAGAAGTCTTTAAGATTGACATTTTCCTTACGGAGAAAAAATGTTATCTTAGCAACAAAAGTATTTCTTATATAACTTTTATATACAGGGTGTGTAAAAAACCAAAGTACAGGGTGTTTAAAAAAATGTATCTACTAACCAGCGAGGAGAGCACCGCGGAGCGGTGCTCGGGCCGTGCGCAGCGCGCCCCGAGGGCCGAAGGCCCGAGAGAAAGGTCAAACTTCGCGTCAGCGAAGTTTGCCTACCTTTCTAGTTTAATCCTTAAAGTGTTAATATAGTTTTAATTTATGAAAGTTTATTCAACATTATTTACAAAAATTTTTGTTTGTTCACATTGATAAGCTTTGAACAAGTACCTATTCAACTTTTAGTATTCTTTTCCCAATATTTTCTTTATTCAAAAGTGAGTAGCCTTCCACTACAGTGCTCGATCTCCATTCTCTGCGACTTTTAAGATAAGTGAGGTCACTACCGCCGTCAACTAAAAGGGTAGCAGACGTTCGTCGCAATGTGTGTCCCCTGTACTCTTTCCAGTTGCCCAGCTTAAAAAATTTTGCCACTTCTTACGAGACGGCACTGAGTTTATGAATACCGACCACCATTCGATGATACTTTCCACTAACATATCTAGGAAATAATAATCCACGTTCTACCAATCCGGGTGGACGTAAAGCAACATATTTTCGATAAAAACTTAAATAATTGTCAACCAGTGCAGTAAAAGAACATGGTATTTACATATTTTGCTATATTATTCAAATTGGTTTGAATAATTTCAAAGCACAAATTAATAATTATTAAAGGGGGAATTTCGGTTAGAGAAAAAATAGCATGTTTTATTCGTATTAAAAGTGTCTTTTTTGTTTCGTAATTTTGCATCCGCTCGGCTACGTTACGCCTAGTCTCGAAAATTCAAAATTTGCTCGCCACAAAAGTCACACTTTTAATCCTAATGTAACAATATACTATTAAATTTTATAAGGCTGAAAGTATTTTCATTGAAAGAATAATATGTATGTTTGTGTGGCATTAGCTTAAAAGTACGACTTGCAGAGAGATAGAACTTTTTCAAACTAAGAGATATAAATCGTAAAGATAAGGGGCCTAAAACAGACATTTGCGGCCCTTCGATATTAAATAACCTGGTAATGACAATATTGATTATTATGCACACAATGTTTCAGCCAGTAACAGAATTTTTAATTAGAGACATTGATTTAGAATTAAAATTAATTTAATGGGGCATTGCAAAAAGTAGCTAAAGATTAACACCATTAGACGTTTTACTACATATATGTAATTCAGTAAGACAGTTAAATTATTATCAATAGCAGTTACAATATCATCTAGTACTAGTAATTTAATGGGGCATTGCAAAAAGTAGCTAAAGATTAACACCATTAGACGTTTTACTACATATATGTAATTCAGTAAGACAGTTAAATTATTATCAATAGCAGTTACAATATCATCTAGTACTTGCGAAAATGTTGTTGTACAACTATAACTTAGACGAAATCCTGAATGACGCATTGGTAATATTTCATGCAAATAATATCTTATATGTTTGCAAGCATATTTTTGATATTATTCGAAGGATAACTATTGATATAAGATATGTATAATCAGTAATACCGTTTACTTTACTTACCTAGCAGAGGCACTGTAATGGAAGTAGGAGGGATGATCTCCACCAGCAGTAAGAAGAACACAGTGAGAGATAGCAGGATCGAGATGGAGAGCGACACCTTTTCCCCGGAGTCTGAAGGAAGGTAAAACACCAGTATGGACAGGAACGATATCCCCACGCAGGGAATAATGAGGTTCACCGTGTAGAAGAGGGTCTTCCTTCTCAAGGTGATGTTGAAGATGATGTCAGGGTAGGGCTCCTCGCAGCAGGAGTAGTATTTTTCGTTGCGTACAGCGGGGACCTTCATGATGTCCCACTCCACTGATATGTAGTAATCTTGCAGGTCTATGCCTACGTCGATCTTGTTGGAGTCTTGGACTTGTTGTAGATGTCGTAGATCGACCTGTGAGAGGAAAAATTACACAGCCACACAAAAAAGTCAGACTGTGTCTACCATATGTTTTCGGTGTCGCTAAATCCGAATCTGTGATCATTTAACCTCATCACATCATGTTTAATCCCATATCATCTCATAACCCAAGATGTTAAGCCCTATTATACACGACGGTCCTGTAAAGGGGACTGTGCACCCACAATAATTCCATAATCCTAATACATTTAACCTCAAACTTCCTAACCCCATAACCATATATTCCCATAATGCCATAATCGATAACTCCAATAACTACGTTATTCAGTAGTTTGCTCTCTCATTGCGTGATATATCAGGGCTCTATAAACAGAATATATTTAACCCTACAATCCCCAACCCTATAAATCCATGACCCCATAATCACGTTACGCAGTAGTTCGATTGTTTGATGCAAGGAATCTAGTCTATATCGTTATTGGCTTCCAGTTTCATCATCAGAATATATATGATATTGACTGTATTGTAGGTGCACAGCTCTCTTTACAGGACCCTTGTGTGTAATAGGACCTGACAGCTTGGGTTATGAGGTGATATGCGGTTATCGGTAAAATCTGACGTGATGGGGTTAAATAGATCATGGATTCGGATTCAGCGACCCCGAAAACATATCGTAGAAATAGTCTGACATTCGGACTCGAAAAAATTTTTATTTGTGTGGCTCTGTTATTAGAGCGATCATTCCAATGAACGACCTTTCTTTCTGTTGGATGGAAATTGGTTACAGTTTTGGTACCATGCTTAAAGATATATCTCTCTTCTGAAGAAATTCTGAAAGCAATCTGAGAAAGCCTACTGTTTTCCTTGCTTGAATTACTTTCGCAACCTTATCATACTAAAAAAATTAAGCATTTTATTAGATACTGGAACTAACAATTCTAACGAGCGCATAGTTTATTTAGAATAATAAGATTTTGAATTGTTTTTCAATTTATATAATCAACGACCATGAAAATCGCGAGGTCGCGTATTAGTGTGCTATTCCGACTAGGTTTAAGTTAGCTCTACTAATGGAAAAAATAGTTGTTGTAGTGTAGGTACCTTACACAGGGCAATCAGGGCATTCAACATATTTAAGTTATGCCAAAATTCTATAAAGATAGAAGATTTTGGCCAAATCTTTACAGGGAACCAATAGGAATCCAGTAATAACAAAATAATTTTAACTAAGATGAAGGCTTAAAACTGAAATAAGAAAATGATCTATCCGTAAAAAACATGGAACCGTTCAGACCAATGATTTTAAATCGTGCATCGGAACATCATGGAGAAATAAACACAGCAAATACCAATACTGACTTGATGAATTAATCTTCAGTTTCAAATTTTTCTGAAGAAGGCGCTACGTTTCTAGAATCATCAACTAATGACGTGGTTACCAAACTAGTTTATTTTTAAATGTGATTTATATTTAAGTCAAGCAATTTTGAGCGTAAATAAAAAAGTTAAAGCCTCGATTAGTTCTTAAACGCTTTTCAATGAAAAAATTACTATTTAATGACTAGCCATTATAATTAGTTTACTCTAAACTTCATAAAAGAAACTAACAACGGAAGCGTTCAAACATTTAATTAAGTACCGCTCCGATGTCTGTCCTTCTAACTATGTAAAGGAAAAGAAGCCATAAAATGGAAACGACACTAAACAGGCCTTTGTTTACAAAGTCATTATACAAGTTTTATTCTGTAAATACATTGTGACTAGCTAACTTTGTCGAGACTTTTATTTTTGTATTCGGAGTAGCGAGTATCGAATTCCTGTCGAAGTTGTCGGTAGACGACATAAATCTGGATTTTAGTGGTGTTCTCTAAGATGGAAATCGATGAAAGTGATAACCAACGCTAAAGCGATGAATGAAGATGAATTATTATTTTCAATATTAGAATAAAACCAATTTATAATATACTCGAAAATGTTACATTATATCGTAGTTTTGTAGTTCTTGGCAAATGGTTTAGTGACCTCATATATTTATTCTAGATTTTCTGCTAGAGTGCTAGAGGGCGCTAGCTACTATGTCTCTCACTGATATTATATGACAACTTTTTGAGGTTAGATTTTTTTTATAGTGTATGTCCTATACTTCATTTTACACAAAAAAGGTAAAAAAATTAAAATTTCTGAAAACTGCCATAAAATCGAGACCCTTCTATTCTTAATATACAGAGATTCCGTAAACTAATTTTTTTAAAGGCCCCTAACTTGTTAGAAAAGTAAAAGTGTATTAGGGCAACTTAATCTAAATCGATTTATTTTCATCCAAGGAAACTTCCCTGAAGTGTCCTCCATTCGTTTCTTTTTCCAAACACATTGAGCAACGGAGGCTGGTTGACTATGGGATAGTCAGTTGCGTGTTTCTCAAAAACAGTCGTTCTCGGTGACACTTAACTAGAGCACTTTATTTCTGTACAATGAAATTTTACATTATAATACAACACAGACACTGCATGAAACATAACCTCAAAAAGGTTAGGTTATGTCTAGAGATGCGGCTACAATGTGGTACAGGGTTGGCTGTAGGCTAGGTAACAAAAAGTGACACAATATATGTGTAAGTACTTGCATAATAGTATGAAAAAAGGGACAGTGTCAATTTTTCTACACTTAATTCTTTACACGGAACTTACCATAGTATATACAGGGTGTCCCAGTACTTTATACAAAACAGTCGGGTACAAATAGATGAGATCAAAATAATATCAGTTCTTCATATACATTCTTTTCATATGGGCATTCGTTAACAAGTTACGGGCCCTCAAAGGTGAAAATTAAAAATTTATTTTTATTTACAGTCTCTAAACTATTAACTTCAGCATGATGCGAATTTGGTGATCGATAATACATGCGTAGGTACAGTTCGTTTTTGATGTTGTAAGTGAAACTTCATTATGGCCAGAACGCAAGGGACGGACTGTGCCCAATGGTAAACAACCCAGAATTCTTGCATAGATGACGGTCGCAATCGGCCTGTATAAAAAATAAGTTCCCTGAAGAATTTGCCAACGATAATACCCTCTCGCTCGAACTCGGTAAAATTAACAGTTTAGGAAATATTTGTAATTTTATATCACAGTGCACATCGATAGGCGCCTCCACCATTTTTTGTTTTTAAATTTTAATCGGACATGAAGATCGTTAAATAGTGGAAGCTTAATTGAAAATACCTAAACTCGCTGTAAATTTTCACCACCCTGTATGCAGTAAGGCATTTTGAAATTATGGATATAAAAGATTCAATTTGGAAATATAGCTAAACACCTCAGTTGTCTTAATTAGTTGAAATATTAATCTGCACAGCTGCAATGTGTTTTGACATATCTTTAATAAAAAAGTACTAGGTGTTTTAGTGATATCAGATGTTTATTTACACTTTTGTATATGTCTGCCTCTGATCTGAAGCTTCGCATCTATCAATTTATTCAATGCGTATCTAGCGGCACCCTAATGCCTACCTGTCGACCTGGATTGTCGGTGAATAATCCCATTTTTTTTGCTGGGGACGTTGGATGTGCATTTCATTGTCGTTTGTGCGTGTGAGAGTGAGTATGACGCTTTGCTTGGTCGAGTGTATGGCACGTATTTTTATGGCCGTCAGTAGCACTGTGTATCAGTGGCTTGATCGCAGATTTAGCCTATCTCTATTTAGTACTGCCGTTTATAATATAGAATACTACTGTTTATTTACTTGATTGTCGTCACAAAGTATAGATATTCTATATCTATACTGACCTCCAAGGTTATCAGAAGATCAAATTTAATGTTTTTTAATTTTCTTCTTTTGACACGGGTTTCGGAAGGAGAGCAAAATATTACGTAGGTGCTTAAGGCTCTTCTTTGAATGACCTTAAAAGGTTATTTCAAAGACAAAATATTTTAAATTACTTATCTGAATATCTCGTCAGGGAAGCCATCAATCCGAAAATAACCCTTACGAAAGTTATTGGGTTCGAAGGGGGATGTCGGATGGTGACCTTCGATTTGACCTTAATCTTGACCTGCAAGGTCATTTGAAGGTCAAATCTAATTTTATAAATAGGAACCTGTATTTTTGACCCAGGCTTCAGAAAGAGTGTAAAATTTTACGTTTAGATAGGTACTTAAGGTACTTCTTCTTCGTCAAGGTCACATTGAAGGTCACCATTCGTGTCCCCCTTAGAACCCAACAATTTTCGTAAGGGTTATTTTCGGATTGGTGGCTTCATTTTTTTCGATGCTCCTTATCAGTTAAGTATCAGCTTTGTATTATCTGGTAATTTCTATCCTTTTTTAGAACTCTATAAAAGCATTTATGGCCATTATTTATCTAGACGACGTTACCACATATTGTAAAAGCTACAAGATCTTTGAGACATTTCACGACTGACATTATCCGGATGTCCCGATGTGTTAGCTGTAATACAAAGACAAATTCCTTACCATGTACCCGTCGTAAGTCCACGAGCCGAACTTCATGAAGCACGTCTGCTCATCGAAGGGGAAGTACTCCACGTCAATCTCGCAGAATGATTTATATATGGCGGGCGGTTTCCATATTACTTTGCCCGTGTGGTGAAGGATTGCTTTAGTCATTATCGTCACCTCGTAGTTCCCATCAGCGCTGCAAACGAGAGGCAGGATTAAAAAAAGGAGTCGACGCCTGAATTCTCAAGATAAGTTGCTTGAATTTAATGTTCGAACCATGTGTTCGCTATGGAACTTTTTGTGATGAATTTGTAATAGGGCAAAAAGCTTCTATATATTTAAGGTAAGTATCTTGTCAAAAATTTCAATAGATTGGAAATGTGTGTACACTATACAGAAGAGGTAACAAAAAGTAAATATAAACTAAAAATAAACACGAAGAAAAAATAGATCTTAATTAAAGACGCATATAGATTTACGCTTAACTTGATGAAATAAATTAGAAAATAAATAGATTGATTAAATTATTCATTTATTTATTTTATATATTATTGTCGATACTTCACATTAAAGACAAGGTTTTAGTAATATTGTGAGGACACCAGTCTCCTGGTGCGTCACTGTTTTCACGTAAATAATAAAATAATATTTCGGCGTAAGCTAGAATAAATGAAAAATTCCAGTTATTAATAAGATTAGTATCTCCATGTAAATATTTTTATTTAAATCATTTCGAATAGTATTTACAGTTGCTGCATTGTGCATTTAGGTATATTTTCCTGCATTCAGGGTATTTCTCGGTGTAATTAAATCGTCCCAATCCATTAATAGCCTTAATCTGGGGGTAATGACCAAAAACACTATCATGTTTTTTCTTAATATTAGCTGCAAAATAAATGATTTTTTGTTACTTTATTGGCGCTCCTTCTCCCGCGAGCAGGCCGTTCATTAACGTTAACTTTTACTGCTGCTAGCGCGTTTATTACATGAACTACTAATTAATTATTAACTTTCTGAAAATAAAAGTTTAATTATTTCTTTAATTGTCTGAAAAATTTTGGTTCTATACGTAAAATAACTTACCTTGTAACATTTGTTTTATTTTAATTACCGTAAAAATAAGCTCTATTTAATGCAAAAAGAGCGAATTCCCGAGCGGATTTTGACTGACCCTGGGACAATTTGTTTATAACGCTGTTTTACATGTCATCCTTTGTTGGTTGTAGAGGGCAACTTAATTTCAACTTTTTGAAATTTTTATATCTATGATATAACTTCTAAAATTAACGTTTAGTAATTAAACAATTAGTTGCAAGAAAACGAACGAAATTAATTAACAAATACCTGGAGCAACAATTTCAGGTTCAATCAAATTGGGCTTTGGGATACATGTTGGTCTTTGGATTGACCGTCTTTTCTATAAATTTCATCAACATCCATGGTTTTTTGCAATAATAATGCACAATTTTCGAAAACTGATTTTTCCGCGTTCAACCCTTATTTTATAGTTAACAAATTGGTGAAATATGACTTTAGATACGTTAAATTGCAGATAATTTAATTGCCTACAGAATAAAATGACTAAATTTCCTATAGTTGTCTAGATGTGTTATATATGGATTTTAGCAAAGCATTTGACCAGGTTGATCACTACGTGTTACTTGCTAAACTTGATAGCATTGGGTTATCAAATAATTTTGTTAATTTTATTAAATCGTACCTAACAGAGAGACAACAGTTTGTTAAGTGTGAGGGTTTCACTTCGTCAAAATTTAAAGTTACTTCTGGCGTTCCACAAGGTTCGAATTTAGGGCCCTTACTGTTGCTCTTGTTTGTTAATGATTTACCGAATACTATATCTTGTAATAATCTTCTTTTTGCAGATGATTTAAAGATTTTTACAAGTATTGAGAATGAGGAAAATTGTAGATATTTGCAGAATCAAGCCAACTTAATTGGCAAATGGTGTAATTCAAATCGTTTAATGTTAAGTATAAACAAATGTTATGTAGTATCATTTTCCAGGAAAAAACAAATTTATAATTATGATTATACACTTAATGATATTACAATCTCAAGAAGTGATTGCATAAAAGATTTAGGGATCTTCTTTGATTCTAAACTTACCTTTGTTACTCAGGTTAATCATTTAGTTAGTAATGCCAATAGGACTTTAGGTTTTATATTAAGGAACTGCAAAGATTTTAGAAATATTAGCACCTTAAAAATTTTGTATTATACCTTGGTTAGGAGTAAGCTTGAGTATGGATCAATTCCCAATTCCCAATTTATCAGTGTCACATTGATAGTATAGAATCTGTTCAGAGGCGGTTTTTAAAATATATTTCTTTTAAGGAAGATGGCACCTATTCCGCCAGGGGTATTGATAATCAAATATTATTGGACAGATTTGATACTATTTCTCTTGATCGGCGACGGAAATGGTCAATTATATCATTTTTGTATAATTTAATCCATAATAACGTAAATTGTAGTAGTCTCCTTAGTAAGATACAATTTTTAGTACCGCATACGGGTTCAAAATATAACCAAACTTTTTACTGTGATAGGCCTAGAACTAATATTTTACTTAAAGCACCTATTTATAATGCATGTTATCATTTTAATAAAATCTGTAATCAGTGTGATATTAATTTTTCATCACTAAATACAATACACGTTGTTTACAATAACGAGCAGTTCTAGATACACCTAGTTAGTCAAATTTATTTATTTATTTTTTCAACTTTTCTCTTATACAGAATAGATTTTGTCAAAATAAACTCAGTGGTTTTGTTATGATTATCTGGTAACTGTTCTTTATTATTATTTTTCATTTGCTATGTATTTCCTGTAATTGGGTTTACCTGTTGGAAATTATTATTATTATTATTATTATTATTATTATTGTTATTGTTATTGTTATTGTTATTGTTATTGTTATTGTTATTGTTATTGTTATTGTTATTGTTATTATTTTCGTGGGCAGTAAACAAAAGTGAAAAAATCACGCAAATTTACCACTTATTTGCAATTTGCCAACTTAGCGTCACTTCTTTTAAGTTACTTTTTTGATAATATCATTCTACATACCCTTCCCCGTCATAAAGTGCAATAAAATGTCTACAAATATTTTTTTCACGTTCAACCTCTAATTCGATTGGAGTAATGGTACGTCACGTTCCTGCGACAGCCTACATGCAGGGTGCGGCATTAGTGCGTCGAAGTACGATATCTCCGTTATTATAGAAGATATCAAAAAAAGTTATTTACAAAAATTGTAGCCAACTTAAAACTGCATATTTTAAATTATGTTCGTATATGCAGAGTATTAATATTTCCAGGATGAACCAAACATACTATTTTTTAAATGGGACACCCTATACATTATTTCAAATTTAGATTAAGCTCATCTCTCCCATACTTCCAATATAGGGTTTATTTATGTTATACAGGGTATTTAAAAAGTTATGGTCAATTGTATACGAAAATCATTCCCATTTCTGCGTTCTGTATACCCTAAACAGAACAACTTAACAATAATTTTTGGCAGGCATAACTTTTTGATATTGGTACAGTTTTACGAGAAAGTGTTATTTCTTTATTATTGCAACAGTTGAATATAGGGCGAGCCAAAACTCGAGCACATAATTTTTTCAATTTTTTTTAAATGAATCATCCTGTATTTTATTTTAAAAACTGAAAATACACTTTATGTTCTTTCAATTTTATAAAGCAATTCCTATAACTAAAATCACTAATTTCCGAGATAGTTACCATTTTTAATAAAAAAATAAGAGTTTTAAAAAAAATCTTATTATAACAAGTTGGTTAATATTATAAGAATTTCGTCTTAACAATGGATATTTTGTAATGTTTTGTAACAATTTGTCATACTGTCATTTGCCCACGGCCAACTTGTTATAATAGGAATTTTTAAAAAACTCTCTTTTTGTTATTAAATGGTACATATCTCAGAAATTAATGATTTTAGCTATAGGGAATGCTTTATAAAAATAAAAGAACATAAAGTGTATTTTCAGTTTTAAAAATAAAATACAGGGTGATTCATTTAAAAAAAATTGAGAATATTATGAGCTCGAGTTTTGGCTTACCAACTGTTGCAATAATAAAGAAATAGCAGTTTCTCGTAAAATTGTACCAATAAGTATCAAAAAGTTATGCCTGCAAAAAATTATTGTTAAGCTGTTCTGTTTGGGGTATACAAGACGCTGAAATGGGAATGATTCTCGTATACAATTGACCATAACTTTTGAAATACCCTGTATAACATAATTAAACCTTATACTGGAAGCATTAATCTAAATTTGAAATAATATATAGGGTGTCCCATTTAAAAAATAATATGTTTGGTTCATTCTGGTAACATGTAACACCATGTATATACGAAAATAATTTTAAAATGTGCAATTTTAAGTTGGCTACAATTTTTGTAAATAACATTTTTTGATATCTTCTATAATAAAGGAGATATCGTACTTCGACGCACTAATGCCGCACCTGTATATAACATTTTAAAATACGCCTATTTCAGTCTCATCGACATTTTCACATTTTTTTCTGTGACCAAATGTAACACTATAATAGAAAATGCGACCATTGAACAAAGTGTAATTATTTCTTAATTAATTCCTAATCATTTAAAATTATTAAAATGTTTTATTTAAAGCTGTAATATATTTGAAGATGCCTTGTATGTTGCTTGACGGGACAAATTCCTTTTAACAGCTTTATGAATGGCAATTTGTTGCCTCCGTTGCACTAATCGAGCTCAACCAACAGTGGACGCTCGCGGATTAAGGATATTTGCTCTGTCTACCGCGACTCTGACAAACCGATTACTCAGTGGTGACCCCCAGGACACGCGCTCGGACTGTGTGGTGTCCAGGCGGGAGTTGTTCACACACCACACCTCCACACCTGTCCGAGGTGTTGTTGGCTTGTCAATTTGTGGGTACATATCGGAATGCTTCTTACGTCTACTCGAAAACATTTGCAAATAGAAATGCGAAGTTATATAAAAAAAATAACAGTAAATCGACGATTTCCATGACATGAACAACGCTAGTATTGGGATCTGGCAGAGAAAGATGATATTTTGTTAAATATTTCGTCTAATGGCTATATATGGTTTTCTTCAATCAAGAACCAAAGTGTCTTTTTCGTTTCAGTTAATTGGGGCTTTTGACATAAAGGAATAGTTTCAAAAAAATGTGTTTTGAATGGTATTTTCGTAGCAACTATCATTGTTCTACTACTAGATACTCGTATTTAACGCACTCAAAATTAACATTATTTTTTATGAACCTGTATTTAAGACAAAACTGTTCTGTCATTTTTGTCTCAAAAGATTTCAGTTGAGGTGTATATGATAATCTGATTGTTGCTCTAGAAATGGTTCAAAAATTCCATCTCAAAATGCACCTGAACGGGAGAACGTCCAAAAAAAGTTTTCATGTAAATTAAAACCTCAGTAAAACTTTTCCCAGAAAATACATGAAGAATGTTTTCCTTATACTTAATTATTTTAAATTAGAAGTCAATTTTATGGAACAAAATGTAGAGTTGTTTCAAAATCTTATGAGCTTTGACCTTCATATGCGCAGAAACATAATTCCGACCGTCGCCTAAATTATTCTACGTCCTAAAAACATTACATCTATTATTCACAGTCTATCTCGAGCTCTCGTAGCGTAAACTTTGATCCGATTACAAATATCATAATAAAATGCCCTATTCTTTATTATTTTAATTTAAGCAATAGAAATATATATAACCAACGTTCGCCAGTTGACTTTATTGATGTCCGAGCGCCTTAGTTCATTCCTGGTTGTAATGGGGCACGTGGTCTAATTCTGAGTCAATGTTTTCACAACGTGCTTATTAGAAGAATTATGCGGATACGCTATGCCTTTCGCGCATTTCGCGGCTCATGAGATTTTGGAACTACTCTACCTTGCTGTAGATAAGTACATATTGTTTATTTAATTAGTCCTCATCGTTAAAGAAGTGTAAGATTGCTTTATAACGTTTCTCGAGAGTATGAAAACGTATTAGGTAGCTCATTTTTAAATTTAAACATTGGATAAAGGATAAATAAGTAGGGAGGTTTGTTTTATTTATTATTATTACATTTTATATATTTTTAATTTTTACTTACTTTTTACTTTTAAGTTAATTTCAACCTGATGCGCCAAGTTTTTCATTGTATTATTATTTCAAGAAAGCTGTATATTTAATTGGTTTAAATAATGTATGTACTTTTTATCTTTAGGCATAATAAATATTCTTAAATTTATTCATTTTATGTTATTTTCCCTTTACATAAGTACGCCGCAACCTGTCGTGGAAATATATTTAAATATTTAAAAAGTATGTTAAAGAAGGCATTCTTTCTAAAAAATATTACAAAATAACAATGCTAAGATTTTTTCTCTTTTTCTTAAAAATATTATGTAGTTTTACTGTTTCTTAGTAAAACTACACTTCAGGTATCGTAAATATACATACAGGGTGTTCCAATTAAAACTTCCCACCTGGAAAATATAGGAATTAAAAAAAATCTGAGATACGTCGATTTTATTTTCAAGTGGGACACGTGATTGCGCAAGTTTTGGTGTCTCGGAAGCTACCCCTTAAGCAGGAACGTAAAATACCCTTAAACTTTAAATTGTACCCTATGTTGAGTGACACCTCATTTAAGCTTTTTCAATTCTGCTCACGACAACCTGCGGTGGATATGACAATAAAATCATCACTTAAAGAATAAGACAATTTTCGACTTTAACTGTCCCCATAGAAAAAGGGCGTTAATCCGGCGATCTGGGAGGCCACTCAATTGAATCTCTGCGTCCTATCCGGTGGTTTGAAAAGTTCTGATTAAGAAAATCATGTACAGCTACGGCATAATGTGGTGGAGCACCATCCTGCTGAGACCACACTTCTTCTGGCAAAGCGTTGTCATTTTCGAATATGTACTTCCACATTCATCGTTTCCAGTAGATTCAGATGCATGTCTCCATCCTGATTTCCCGGCAGGACGAGGTGGTCTCCTAATATGCCCGCCCAAACATTTAATTTCCTCGAGTGCTGCGTATGAGTTTCATGAAAAATGCGTAGATTTTCATCAATCCAGTAGCGGCAATTATGGCGGTTAACTCGACCATCCAGTTGAAACGTACATTCATCGGAAAAACAGATTGAGAACACAAAATTTGAATTCCTTCGAGCACGGTCACTCATTTCTTCACAGAACTACAAGCGGCGTTCAGGATCGTGTTCATTAATTACCTGTACCAAATTAATTTCTATGGTGATACTTATGAATTTTTAAGATTCGGCGGCAACTAGGTACAGGAATCCCTGAAGTACTTGCAAGTTTCCTGAGACTCAAATTTGGTTTCATTGCTATGTGACTCAGGACAGTTACCTGATTACCCTCATTACGTAGGACCTGTTCACGTTGATGCTTTCTGTTTGAAAGCAATGAAGTTTCCGAAAATTTATGCTCTAAATCCAGGACGTACCGATGCGAAA
Source organism: Anoplophora glabripennis (assembly GCF_000390285.2). Classification (NCBI taxonomy): domain Eukaryota; kingdom Metazoa; phylum Arthropoda; class Insecta; order Coleoptera; family Cerambycidae; genus Anoplophora; species Anoplophora glabripennis. The sequence goes on from NW_019416924.1 coordinate 120,277, forward strand.
TGTTTTTGTCACGATGACGATCATTAAAAATCTGTGCTGCCTGCCGTGCACATCATTATTCTTGTAGAACTAACTAATTATTTCCACTTCTCTAGCAATTGTATAAATCATTTTCACGAATTGGAATTCAATCGACTTAGTGATGATTTTACGGGATATTGTCTCGACAGGACAAGACGAGACAATATTGTCTCGTTTAAAGTAAAACAGGTAAAAAAGTCCAACTGATAGAGTATGAAGTGTTTGTATTGACACATAAACGAAAAATTTAAATAAATTTTTTATCCAGAAATTGTTGAAGAACGCCGGATAACGCCCGAAATATTTCGAAATATTCGTTCGGGTGGAGCAAAGACTTTATTATTCTGTTCTTTTTTTGTTTGTTTTTAATTTCGATCTTTTCCAGGTGGGAAGTTTTAATTGAAACACACTGTATATTGCTAATGTAAATTTACATTTTGCGTGAGGTTCATAAAAATGTAAAATTATAAGGTCAACGTAACTTTATTATTTGTAGGGTGTAATTTGACATTACCCACTGTAGTCTCAAAATTACCAGTGATCTAGTTATGGTATGTAATTTTACATAGAATTTTATGAGTGTATTTAGAGTATATTTCAATTATTCATTTGCCTTTACAGTTTTACATTTACGACTTATACAGCAATAACACGCCGCCCCTTCTCCCACGCCGGTTATCGACCTCTAGACCAATTCCGTGATTCAGGGACGACGCAGGAATATCCGTAATGAGATATTATTTACGGGCATGCACTGGATTGAATTGAATACGGTGATAAATAGCAAGTTTCTAGCAACTTGATTGATTAATTTTGGCCGAAATTGTATTGCCGCCGGATCGGGAGTCAGATAACGAATTTGCAGTGTCGGATGCTGCAATTACCGATTAATATGCATCGGTGCATTTAATTTAAAGACCAATTTCGGCAGGGTTTGATACTTGTTGCGAAATATACATAATGAAATTATGTACAACATAATATGTATATCTTTTAAGTTTTCTTTATCAATCCATTACCTATATGATTTTAATCCAATAATGTTTATACAGGGTGTCACCTAACGAATATTACATACTTGAAGGATATCTAGAACTCAAGTGGTGTCGATTTAACCAAACTTACTTAAATGAAAAATGTCGTAAAAAAGTTACAAGTTGTTAAAGTTTTTTTTTATTTCTTGTTTTCTCCTTAATTCAGAACCCAGTTAACCGATTTGAGCAAAATTTGCTGTTGCTTGGTTAGGCAATACTTGATTTAAATGATCTCTCACTAAATGGCTGCGATGAGCAGGGACATCATCGTGCTTGAACTACATTTGTCGGCTAGTATTATTGGGTACTTCTTCGAGAACCCCAGAAAGTTCTTGCCGAAGGAATTCTAAATAATTTTAACCGTTCAACCTTGCAGGTAGATAGGCCTCAAAGTAAAATTTTACATAATCCCGCACCAGACGTTAATTGAAAATTCGTGTTGCTCTTTTATTACGTGTGGATTTTCTTCGCTTCGCACGTGAGAGTTTTTTCAATTAAAAACACCTCTACAGGTAAAAACAGCTTGATCGGTAAAGGCAATTCTCTCGAGAAAAATGTGATCTCTGTTATGTACAGGGTGAAAATGGAAACATTGTAACTGCTGGGAGTGGAGTATAGTTGAAATGGTTCTTCGGCCAACTCCTGTGACTGCTGATAAACGACGAATACTAATTTCGGGAGTTTCTTATACTCTTTCTAGAGTTTGTTCTTGTACCATTCTCTGATTGCACCTTCCATTTCGTGAATTAGACCGAAAGTTTCCAGTTTCTCCTACTCTGATGAATAAATGTTCCTGTACATATATCACTATCATGTCCCTCATTTCATAATTCGTATCATAATTCGTAAATTCATTCTGACGAAGGATTTTCAGAAACAAATCTTTGCAAAATACAAACTTGACAATGACTTATCGAAATTGTCATGTTGTTATGGATACGTATTTATTTCCAAAAAAATATGGGGTTTGCGTTAATAAATATTTTCTAAAATATCTTCATAATTGAGTATAATTTCGACTTTTGTTAAGTATACATTTTTTGTGTAGAATAAAATTCTCGACCTATTTCTGATAGATGTGTGTAAAAATTTAATCGTACAAAAAAGTTACAGAAGAATATTCACAAAGGGTTGTAGTAAAATGAACGCCCTGTATGATTTAACCTAATAGGAACACAATCAATACATACTTCATGAAGAGAAACTAAGCAACAGCAAATTTTGCTCAAATCGGTTAACTTGGTTCTGAGTTAAGGAGAAAATAAAAAAGAAACTTTAACATCCTGTAACATTTTTTGTCGCATTTTTCGTGTAAGCAAGTTTGGTTAAGTCGACACCATTTGGGTTCTAGATTATACTCTCGAAGTATGTAATATTCGTTAGGTGACACCTTGTATATGATGTTTTAAGATTAATTAGTTAAACTAGAATTTGAAATAGAATTGTCAAATATAATAACAAGTAAATCTCAAAAAGGAATGGACAATTTTCATGTTATTACGTTTCTTAACTTACCAAACACTTTTGAAGCTAAAATATGTAGCTCATAGTGTCAGAAAAAGATTTTATAGTTTATTTTTTGTCAGAAATGTATCAAAAGTTATAGGCTCATTTTCTCAGATTCTAAATATTTTATAGATTTAGAGATTTTGCAGATTAGAGGTTTATTGAAGTTTTTAATGTTAATCAAAAAAATATTAACTTGATTAAGGTCAGTTTTTCACATAAAATTAGAGATCTGATTTTAAGATACACCCCAGAAATTAAAAGCAGTGATCCAATTTCCAAAATATTTAGTAGCGTCGAATTTAAGAAATTCTAAGTGATAGTAATTTACTGTATTTCCATCACTGGTTAATTAGATACGTCATTAGATCAACTGTTATTATTGTACATCAGTGGTTTCAGATCAGAACTTTTAGTACCTACACATTTTATATTTTATTACGATACGATCGGCGCATTCGCCAAAATACAGAAAAAAGCAAGCTGTTTCTCATTCGCAGATAAATTGTAATTAAAAACTGCATTCATGAACAGTTTTCAAAGATTAACAATAAGTTTCACTGAGCTTTATTTAATTCAGAATTTCATGACTAGTTAAATCATTATTTACAAATCTGCTAGGTAGGTATATTATGCAGCGTGGAACAGCCAAATGGAATCTCAAGTATCTCAATTATTATTGTGCATATTTATAAAAAATCCCGAGACACGTCGATTTTAGATTCTGCAATGTAAAAATGTCATCCTTAAATTTAAATTCCTTACATTTTTAAATAGGGGCTTGTGATATCTCATTTGAAAGGTCTTTTCATTCTCTATTCGAAAATGCTATGGATTTCATATTTGATGCAAAAGAGAATGAAAAAGTTGGAAAAGAAAGCAAAAATTATAAAAAAATAAATTCATCTTTTTGATGAAATTCGCTACAGCACACTAAAAAAACTTAATTTCCTAACCGCAACCGTTATTTTTCTTCCTAATCAGCTATACCGCGTGGTTTGGTTTTGTATACTTTTCATATATCTCCATAGAAAGAAAGCTAACGGTGTAAGATCAGGAGAACGTGCTGGCAATTCTAATGATCCGCGCTTCCCTATCCACAGATATGGAAATGTTAAGTCGATGTATTGCTGGACATTGATTCAGTAATGTGGTGGTGCTCAGTCCTGCTGGAACCATATCACATCGGTTGGAACTTGTCGTTTTGGTTAAGCAGGATATAAGTATGTGAAAGTTGTAACGACATTATTTTGGAGTAGAAATAAATAATTATCTCCATTCAAATTACCATCAACGAAAAAAGGACTAATGGCATAGTCTCCAATTATTACCGCTCAAACATTAATCTTTTCAGTAGCGACAGTTTTGACGATTAACATGGCCGTGAAGAGTGAAAATGGAAGCTTAACATTGTTCATTTGTTCACAAAAATATATCCCTCTGGCAAAATCCTCCTCATTAAGCTTCTGAGTTGGGTTCAGTTTATAGGAATGCATTTTATTTTTATTTAAACATGAATAATCGAGGAATGGAAAACATTCAATGTTGAAGTTGCTTATCGACTTGAACTCTGTGGGTTTTCTTCAAATTGGTACATTTAATTTGGTACCGTTACCCATTGCATTAGAAGCTTTTTTATCTGCCGTACAAGTCTATTTTCGCCAAACTGCTTCTCAATTTTGCTAATTATACATCGAGAGGCTGTAAGTCAGAAAATTTTCTTCAAATTGGCGAGCAAATTCAGCTTGTTCTATCTCCGTAACCAATCATCTGTATAATTGTTGTTTTAAGCATTTCTGTTAAAGGATGGTTAGTAATTGCATTAACAAAACTTAAATACGCAAACCACTAACAACTATTTATTGCTGTCAATTAAATAGTAAGTAGGTACAGCGTTTTCAATAAAAATGGTATTACTAACTATGAAGAATTTTGATAAATGTTTATGTCTTCTTTTTAGTTGTGTGACGTTCCTATAGAACTACTCACCTAAGTATTACTAGTATAATAGCAGCGGCCTGCCAGCTACAGTGAAGACGGGCGGGGTGGAATGGGATAAATATTTGAGCGCCACTTGGTTTAGCACTGCTGTTATACTATCCGGTTAAAACCAAGAAAACCCAGGGTGTCACTACTTTTAAGGTAAGTAAATTATCAAATCAGTTCTATATTTTTGTGAAAGAAAAGTATCTCCTTTTTTTAGGTCAGTATCTATACAAGGTGGCCAAATGAAAACGAAACAGAGCCATTTTCAGGAATTACGTCAAGATTGTAGAAAAACGTTCAGACCCGTCGATTTTAGATTATTTTTGACTCCGCCACTTTCACCCCCAAGCTAGGGTAAGCAGCACCCCAAAATATTTAAATAGCATTGGGGGTTCAGTAATGTTTCTTTTGAAAGCTCTTACAATTCTCTTTACAACAGACTTTAAATTTTATAATTCCGCCCAATACTTATTTAAGAATTTTGATTTTAGAGTTGAAACTTGTGTATGTACAAATGAAATAAATAAAATAAGCGTTATTATGAAATTGTGTGAATTTACTATTTGATTTTAACTCATCAGTATGAAATTCAATTTTTTCTAATTTGTGACTAGCAAGATTCAAAGCTTCTTTATCTAAGTTGTTTAATCTGAGTGGAATTAGGTGAAGTTGAGACGAGTACTTTTTTCGACTAGGTTGATCATAGCAATTTTCAACAAACAATTAGTAACGGTAAAAATGTCAGTCATTCGAGTTAAGTACACCAATGGTATCAATTTAGTATTTCTTGCGTTACATTGGTTTTTGGCGATTTGTTATCACTTTCGTAAAAAAAAACACAATTGTAAAAAACAGAAATGAATGCTATACACACACAATGAACGTAAAATTAGTGGATTCCAAATTATTTTCTAGTATTATTTGGAAGCGTTGGTTGGTAGTTTATTTAATTGTGTTTTTGGAAATTAATCACTATGGTTTATTCCATTGCGGAAAGGGTAGATATCATTTCGCTTTACTTTATGAACAATAAATGTGCGAATAGAACAGCTCAGCTATTTAATGAACAACATCAAGATCGACATGTCAGGAGGAAGTATGTTCTAGAGTTAGTAAAAAAATTTCAAGAGACAGGGAACGTAGCCAATAAAAAACGAGAAATTGAAAAACCTATAGTTAATGAAGCTAGTGAAGTTGCAGTTTTGGGACAAGTTCATCTTGATCCTACATTAAGTACGAGGCAGCTGGCATCTGTGTCTGGGATCAATCGACCTAGCATACAAACCATTTTGAAGAAGAATAAATTCCATCCATATAAAATACATTTAGTCCAGGAACTTCATGAGGATGATTATGACCGCCGTTTTAAATTTTGCGTAATAATGAGTGAGCGAGCAGGGAACGATCCACAGTTCCTTTTTAATATCTGTTTTTCTGATGAATGCAGTTTTTTCTTGAACGGGACGGTAAATCGTCACAATTGCCGCTATTGGTCCGATTCAAACCCAAGAGTTTTGACGAGGTGCATACACAGCAAACGGAAAAATTAAATGTATGAGTTGGAATTTTCGGTGACCGGCTGGTGGGTCCTTTTTTTCTACCTGGTAATTTGACTGGCCAAATGTATTTGCAATTACTGGAAGACGCTATTGACCCTGCCTTGACTGATATTATTGAAAATGTTCCAGAGTATGATGATCATTTGATTTTTCAACAGGACGGTGCTTCTCCGCATTATGCGTTAATTGTCTTTTCTACGGAATTGGATTGGGAGAAGAGGCAGCATTGAGTGGCCTCCACGATCACCGGATTTATCTCCCCCTTGATTTCTTTTTGTGGGGATATCTAAAAAGTAAAATCTATAAAACACAGCCAGCGTCGCTGGAAGATTTGCGTGAAAGAATCGTCGACGAATGCCGTCGAATCACTCCGGAAATGCTTCGGAATGTGTGCGAACGTTTCGAAGAAAATCTTTATTCTTGTATGGAAGCGGGCGGTCATCAGTTTGAACAGGCAGGTAAGTAATTGCCACGTGGTGATGCAGATCATACAGTAGGATTTCTGTAGGGACCACTGCGCCAACAAAATCGCTTACTACCAGACCAAAACTTCGTTAACTCCTCAAGAAAACACTAGGAGTACGATATTTTGTATGAGCAATCATACCGACCAACTTAGGTTATAGAAAATGACTGGAATTATTCAGCGTTGAAGATTTAAGACACTTGATTGGATAATAAACAAGCTGTATTATAATCGGAAACCTGAATGAGTATCCCTAAATTGTGTCGTTCAGTTTATTTCCAGCTATGTTATAAAATGAATATATCTTACAGAAAATATATTAAAACATTACTACACGTGTTGGTAAAAAAATATATAAGAAAGAAAGTAGCTTGTTACCTCACAATAACTAAAGGGTTTCTTCTGACAGACTTTTCCCAACTCGTGGTTTGATGACAGCGGTCTTTAGATGAAATGTGATGTACGTGGTGTGGAAAGGCATAAATGTTCCCGCCGCGCCGGGGCGGCAAAGAGCTTCCAGGAACTTGCTAACGCAACTCCAAAAATATCCAAAATTAAATGCCAAAACAGGAACCGCCAGACAGTAATGTGGGGTCAATTCTCCTTTTGCTACGAAAGATGAGTAAACTCACTCACTATAAATACTTATTGTATCCGCACAAAGTTTACAACCCTTAGAAAATCCACGTGAGAATCACATTCAATATCCAACGTGACTCGAAACTCTAAAAATTTCTTTACTCTTCGTTAAAAATCGATTTTTAACTTTAATAAAAAAAAAAGAGTTAGAAAAAGTCACAAGCCATACCTTTCGATATTTAAAATACTTTTCGGAATAAGCCTGGTAGTGCCATCTGTCCATGAAAAACGGACGCTAGATAAGAAGTACAGAAAACTATCATAAGATACGTCCGATAAAGCGGGCGAATAACTACAGCCAGAATTAGTCAAAAACCTAGGAATAAACAACAGTAAACTGAAACAAATAAACAAATTGCAAACTGAATTGAGGTAAGCACTACATTATTAAACTCTAGTTGGATTCCTATATATTTATAATACCTAAATCTAATATTTAATGAGAACATAACATAACAGAAGAACCAATTTAAAATCTTTGTTTACTCTAACAGTAATTTTTCTTTTTCGGATACCAAGGACCTAAAGAATGTAACATGAAGTAGACATAGTAAATCATCACCAAAAATACTGCGAAATTATAAACATGTTGCTTACCAAAATGAAATATAACAATACATACTAAAATAATAGTTGCGTTGTTCTAGAATATTTTGGTACATCACAGTTGGCTGTTGGAAAAAAGAACAAGTTGTAAGTTTTATGATTTTGTTTTTTGTAACAAATTTCATCAAGCAGACTGTTAATTTTTTGCAATTAATATTAAAACCATAGCATTTTTGAATAAAAAATTAAAAGATCTTTCAAATGGGGTATCACAAGCCCCTACTTCCTATTTAAATATTTAGGGATTGCAACTGCTATGAAGGGGATTGAATTTAGGGATGAAATTTTTACGTTGCAGGATGTCAGTCACTTCAGAATCCAAAACCGACGTTTCTCGGGATTTTTTTATAAATATTCAAAATAATTGAGATACTGAATTTATTCCATTTGGCTGTTCCACACTGTATAACAATAACAAAATGTTTAATTCCTTGTATGTACGTATGTTAAATATTTTCTAAACATTATAAAAGTGGTAATTAACATTTGCAGTTATGGAACACATACAGATACATTTACATAAATATAGAACCAAAAATGTGGACTTTTTTAGGAAACCAATATGGTATATAACTCAAAATATTTCGGTAAACAGGGAAAAATAGAAGATGTAATTAAGTCTTAGGCTTTACAAGAATAAGAGAAATATCCTATTCCCTACTTTCATTGTACAGTATATACAGTTACGCGTACATTATTTTTTTGGTACTCATATATGTGACAGTAAGGGTATTTACAAGCTTTAGTTGATACAAACTGACGTTCTCTCTTAAGTCGAAAACGTTATTTTAAGTCTCTTAAGACCAAAATTAAAATATCGAATTTATGATTTTGCTAAATAAATGAGATCTTGAATGTTTGCTATCCTTACTGTTCAAAATAAATCATCCAAACAAGCTGACACTTTTTCAAAACCGTAAAATATTTGCCATTATCTAAATTGTGAAATGCCAGTAATTTTTAGGCACACTTCTTGGTTCTTGTCTGTTGTTGATAATATTAGTACCTAAATGTTTCTGTTTGGAAAAACAAGTTCTTCCCCTTTTCAAACAAAATGAATATATATATTTTTTTCAAGTAAAGTAAGTTGTTAAATAGTATCGAAAAAATGTATACAGGGTTACATTTTAATTGTCTATAGACATCTTTTTATTTTAAGAGGTATAGAAATGGTTAAATGAGCAAAAATTTGCAGAATTTAATGCCGATCACGGATTCGTTTTTAATTTTAGAAAATTCTGAATAGTTCCGAAGATATTCGAAAGAAGTCGATTTTATGTTATTTCCTTTTCTTAGTTGTATTTCACTTGTTTTTCAAAATTTGACGACAAAAATGTGTAGTCTGATATTAAATGATGTGAGGAATCGATTTTTGCTGTCGGTATTAACGTATCTCTAAAAATGTGCGCTGATCGGTGGTCAACTTTTGTTTTTGTTCTAGACGCCATATTGAATTTTTGCCTATATGTATACAGGGTGTTTCAAGATTATATGCAAAAATTTTAAATACGAATTGGGAATCGGAAAATAAGAAAAAATGTTCCTATGGACGTATGTCCGGAAACGATTCGTTAAGGTGTTACGGCCGTTTAAAAATGGAGGTCAAAATCGAGTTTTAAATTTTTTTCTCAAATTTGAAAACAGATAAAATACTGAATTTTGGTACAGATGTTATACTGATCCAGGCCGATCTAACCAGTATTTTTTCGTTAAAATAATCTTATTTGGAACGGGTGAAATCAACAACACCCTGTATATTTTTCATGAAAACATTTGACTCGTTAGGATTTCAATTGTTGCAATACATCTTTTGGAGAGACAGATTAATTTAGAAACTTTTTCATCTCTTCAACTTTAACATGAAATTTTTTGAGTAAAAAAAATAAAATTTTTGTATTTCAACGACTAATCAGAGTGCCTATTATACAGGGTGTATCTTAAGTGATGACTTTAATTTCAAGGGGCGATTCCTTGTCATATTTTAAGCAAAAAAGTGAATATCAACATCGGTACACAAGTGCTTCATTACCGAGATACAGGGTGTCAAAGTTGGGAAAATAAATCGCATTTTCTTAAATATCTTTCGACTGATTCGAAATAATTTAATGAAATTTCATACACGGGGGTTTTTTGGAATGACAAATTCACAGCTGTGGTCAATTTAGGTGTATTTTTTTGAGGGCGCCAATAATGAAGTAGCTAGGAGCAACCGTTTCCATGAAAAACGCATTTAAACTTACTTGAGCTGGAAATATCATAAAAATTTAATTAAATCAAATGCTCAAAATGAGAACCGCCACTGTCTTTTGCCCTAAAATTTTGAAAAACATGTGAAATATGACTAACTGAAAGAAATAGCATAAAATCGGTTTCCTTTGGATATATCTTCTAATGTTCTAATTCTGCACATTTCTGCATTTAACCATTTCTGCACTTATCTCTTAAAATAAAAAAGATTAGACAATTAAAAAGTTGTAACTTTGTATATCCTTCCTTCTACTACCCTTTTTATAGCTTTATTGCTATAACGCTGCTTTGTTATTGATAAAGAATACCAGTTTTTTAGATTTTTTAAGATTTTAGAAAACGTCCGTGAAACTAGAAATATATATCCGAATTTAATAAAAAAATCTTCAGTACGCTTTCGATTTTATTTACCGTTTCAATATACACATATAGAGAGCACTTTATTTAAGATATTGGCTTATAGCGCCACCCGAGGTGATTCTATTTTCTGTCAGAATCGGAGAGAATTATTGTTACCAATTTTCCTCACTCCGACAACGCTCAATATTTCAGCGTGTACGAGAGCCGAAGCAATTTGAAGACGTCAATCAGCAGGAGACAGGGAAGCGTTGTACGGCATTTTATACGCTATATATTCAATAACACTTTACGAGTAAGGAGTTTTAGGAGTTACAAGTGTAAGAGATATGAGTTATTGAATTATAAAGAAATAAGATATTGATAAAGTACATTTATAGATTTAAGAGAACGACTACTCTCGTCGAGTTGTTACTAGGTCAACCAGGAGCTCTAAACAGGCTCATAATGAATTTTATTTCAAGATTGTTATTCTATTTGGTTTAGTAGTGAGGGGACGTTTTGAACTAATATGGAGAATTATATTTATTTTATATGTGTTGCTTCTGTAATACAAAACAGCTTTAATATTAAATACAACTACCATAATATACAATTAAAATAAAAATACCATACTTGCTGAGAAACAAATATGGTATCTTTGCAACAAAATTATTCACTTTTAATCTTAGGAGCTAAAGTTAATACTTTTAATTCTTATATTAAAAGTGTTAATCAAGTTTTAAATTATAAAAGTTTATTCAACAATATTTACAATAATTTTTGTTTATCCACATTGATATTAAATACATAGTTTGAACAAGTATTAAAATTAAATAAACCACTCAAACCGCCACTGCCTTTAATCTTGGAGCAATTCTCAAAGCAGTCCAACACGTTTTTATTAATACTTAGTTATATTATTTTCAGATGTTATGAAATCAGAAATGACAAAGGTGCTTGGTTTATCGTTACAACTATCAAGTTTCAGTATTCTTTTCGTAATATTTGCTTTATTCAAAAGTGAGTCTTCAATGGAGCCTTCCACCACAGTGCTCGATCTCCATTCTTCGTGTCTTCGTGACTAGTGGGGTCACCACCGCACCGCCGTCAACTAAAATGGTAGCAGACGTTCGCCCTAATGCGTGTCCACTGTACTCTTTCCAGTTGTCCAGTTTCAAAAAGTTTGCCACTTCTTGCGAGACGGCACTGATTTTATGAATACCGACCACCATTCGATGACACTTTCCACTAACATATCTGAAAAATAATCGGCGTTCTATCAATCCGGGTGGATCTAAAGCAACATATTTTCGATAGAAACTTAAATAATTGTCAGCACAGTAAATGAACGTGGTCTTTTGGGTTTGATATTGGAAATTTTTGTAATTAAGACGGGTTTCATATCTTCAACATTATCAATTGCTAAATTGACTAATGGCACGTGCCTGCAACCCCCAATATTAGGACGACTTAAAGGGAAACTTTATAAAAATCTTGTTCCTTTATTTTTAAAGCTTTTATGTGCTTTATCAGATGCACTATTCAAAAAACAATCAACTTGCTCCTTTGTAAATACTCGCGATTTTTTCGGTACATTTTGTCTCCTGAAAAAAGCATGTAATTTTGAATATTTGCTTATATCAACCCCTTCTTTATATCCAACGTTGACCGCAACATTGAATATTGTGACCAAAGCGTTGACGGTTTCATTTTATTTGCTAAGTTTGAGAAATACACCATCAATATATCTTCTGTATACAACTTAATGTTTTTCCTTTGCTCCAAGACACATTAATAAATTTCTCGAGATTTCTTTGGGAGAATATTCAAAGAAACATCTTTCGCACGCTCAACTATCTCCTCAGGTACACCTACACTTTTTTTTTTCAGCAAATTGAACCACAATCACAAATGAACTCAATCAATAATCTGGCGACCATAGATTTAATAGTATATGGATGGAGTCAAAGCCAACTTTTTGCGCATTTTAGCTGTTCCAACATGAACAGTGAACGTGACCTAGAATGTAAATCGCGCTACATTGATTTGAAGAGGAACTCTATTTCTTATTAGCAAATTGACTCTTTTTAGCATAACAATTAAGTGTTAAAAATATGAAAATATTTATATTTTTAAAGACAATAATAAGCTTTATTAAATTTTTATACTTTATAAAACAATATTTACATGAAATATTTTTAAAAAATGAAATAAATAGAAGGCATTACTAATTTATTATTTTATTCAAATAGATAAGTACACAACTACAATCGTTCAAGGAATAATTTGTGAATAGTAATATTAATATTAATAAATAAGGAAATAAATACTTTTATTTTTATCCTCGCATAAATACAATAGATAATTACAATATGTAAATATAATATAAAACGTTTATAAATACGAGTTCCACTTATCCGCACATAATTATAACCATAGTATACTATTAAATCTATGATTATAACATATTTTTTATACGACTGCCTTGCAAAAGGGGGTTTTGCGCACGGAAAACACGCTCTGAAAACGGTATTTTGCACACGCCGTGTGCTAAACATTTTGCACACGGTTATGTCATCTTTGCACACGCGTCTCCAGATTGTGATTTTTGTTTTATGTTGTCACCCAAATTATGCAATGTTTCAAGTTGGCAGAGTTTCATAGCAACCGTCACGGCTCCTTTATTTTGTTGATTACATACTTCAAAAATTGTTGAATTCCCGAAGTTTGGGTGTGAAAATGTGTGATTCTGAAGAGATTTTACAGAAAGCAAGCGAAATATGTTCGGAACTGCTGCCCACAAAATCCAGAAGCAGGTATGAAGCTGAGTTAAGCCGATTTATGGACTGGCGACTAGCCAAAAATGTCCAAACTTTCTCAGAAAACGCAGTAATGGTGTATTTTGAAGAACTATCTAAGAAATATAAATCTTCGACGTTGTGGACGATTTTTTCGATGCTCAAGTCAACGTTAAGTGCCAATCACAACATAGATCTTGGAAGCTATAAAAAGTTGCAAGCGCTAATCAAACGAAAATCCGAAAACTACGTCCCAAAGAAGTCCCAAATCCTCACAGAAGATGATTTTTGCCGGTTTTTGACGAAAGCATCAGACGACAAATATTTACTTATCAAGGCGGTGGTGGCAGTTGGACTATCTGGGGCATGTCGAAGGGAGGAATTATGTTATCTCAAAATAGAAGACACCAAAGATTTCGGCAGTGCTATGCTGATTAAACTGAAGAATACAAAAACAAAGGTACCAAGGTGTTTTACAATTACAGGAAACCTTTACACTATCTTAAAAAAGTACTGTGCTCTTCGTCCTCCTAATCTGAAGACAGGCAGGTTTTTTTTAAACTATCAAAACGGAAAATGTTCAAGCCAAAACGTTGGCATCAACAAAATTGGAAACATGGCTAGGGAAATCGCCAAGTTTTTGATGCTAGAGAATCCAGAAAGTTACACGGGACATTGTTTTCGGCGTTCATCGGCCACAATTTTAGTCAATTCTGGCTCAAATCTGCTTGCCCTCAAACGCCATGGAGGGTGGAAATCCAGTACAGTTGCCGAAGGCTACGTTGATGACTGTTTGAGAAATAAAATGGAAGTTTCGAAAAAGATAGAGTCTTCAGTGTCTTCTGCTGCCACAGAACCAGAACAACGATCGTCTACTGGAATACAACAAGAAAACAACGACCGCACGCTGAAAAACTGCACTAAAAACACGACACCAAAAATATTCTCTATTACCGAAAACAAGGTGCACAATAATACTGCTTTTCCCAGCGTAACCTTGAAGGAATGTTCAAATGTTACCATAAATATTAAATATTAGTTTCTTTTGTTAATGCGTTAGCAATTTTCTTAATAAAAACGAGTTAAATTAAAAGTTGTATTTAATTTATTTTGTTAATGCGTTGGCAATTTTAGTAATAAAAACGATTTAAATTAAAATTTGATTTTTGTGGTCTCTGTTTGCAGTCGTATAAAAAGTATCGTAAAAAACTCGTTTGAAAACCTCTTTGCACACTCGCTCGACTTGTGGACCTCGCCTTCGGCTCGGTCCACTAATATGTCTCGCTCGTGTGCAAAGAGTCGTTTTCAAACCTTGTTGTTTAATATACTATTAATAAATGGAGCTTTATTACACTACTTACATTCCTAAATAAAGACTAAATATGTAGTTCATACAGATTTAATACTGTTCAGTAAAATTTTTGCCCCCTCAATGATTTGGGCGAAATCCCGCCTATGTTCAGGAAGCATAGGTATTTAATCCAATTTAGAATTATGTATGTGGATAGTGTAATGGATTACACGTACATGAGATATAGAACTGTCAAATCTATGCAATAAAACAAAACTATTTAGATACTAGATAGACTAAATCGCGCGATAAGTCTGAAAATTGTTCTAAGTCATGTTACCCTAGACTAGTTTCATCTCACTTTACATCTTGGCCCTTGCCCTCTCTCTCTACATCCCATCCATAGGATCTATGATGGCGAGTAATGTTTGACAATCACATAACATCGATATATCCTACTTACCTACTTTGGTTTATTATCCAAAAAGGAAATAGAGGCGGCTGGTGCGGGGGAGCTCTGGGGCGCCGCCTCATTGGAAATTATTCAATAATAGTTAAATCATATTAAAGAAAAGTCAACTCTTAATTGATTTTTCGTACTCAGAATACAGTCAAGAGTCACTCACTTGATAGTTAGCAGAAATTCAGATTTGAATAAAATTCACTCACTTCTGTTGCAATAAATAGTTCCATTCATAAAATTTTAGTTGTACTCATACTAATTGAGTGAAAATTTCACTGAATCGGGTGTGGACAGAAATTGAGTGAATTTTTTTTTTTCAGTGTAATATATTTCCATCATGAAACAATGAGGTGTATTTTTAAAAACATGTTTATTGTTTTCTCCGAAGTATTTAATATTCTACAGACGCTCTATTATCTACAGTTTCTAAAGATATGTAAAACTAAAGTATGTAACTTACTTATTATAAAGGACGATGTCTGGAAGCCAAATATGTTCGGAAGGAACGTGGAGAGTTTCCACACCACCATAGTCGTCAGGATTCCATTTTAACTTATAGTCATTCCATTCCTGAAAGTTGGCTGTGTTACATGGACTACTGTAAAACCTTTTTGGTGACAAAATAAGTTACCTGTTCGACCCATACGTTGGTGGTCATGATTTGGTTCTTGAGATTCTACAAAATAAAGAAACACCAATATTAAAAATTGCTGAAATTGACCTATCATGGTTATTGTTGTATTTTATCTTCCTTTATGTAACTATAATGCTAGAACATAATTCAGTCATGTATTTTGCAGCGTGATGTAAATTTTAGAAATTATACTTTGCTTTTCTTAGTATGGATTGATGGAAAAAAATTGTTGTTTTATTAACTTAACAAAATTGTGTTTATATTTGTTTACGTACCAACGAAATTCAGTTAAAGAGAAAACATTTTATAACACGTTTGGGACACTATTTGGTCAAACATTCTTTCAAAGTGAAAATTACATTCTACATCTATATTGAATAAAGTAATAATAGGCTGTAACAACAAAGTACTAGAAACAACATTTTTTAAGTATATGTCCGTTATTAACCCTCAAAGGTGGGTGGGTAACCTTAAAGGTCACACTAGTGCGAATTGGGATTTTGACAACTTTCAACCTATATGTCCTCTTTACTTGTTAACGAAAACATAACGTATTTATATTAAAACTGGGGTAAAATTTTCCGAGAAATCGAATGATATTAGTTTTGAAAAAAATTATTTGTTAATAAAAAATGCGTGTGTTTTTTGAAACATGACTTTCTTTTAAATTCCTACTTTTTTTTTATAATTAATGTTGAAAGTTGAAAGTCTATAATTTTAAGAAAAAAATTAATAAAATGATATTTTCGATTTTTCCCGACACATCGAATATAGGCACTTTTTGAAGTTATGATTTTTGGCTTCTTTTCTGTAAATTGATGTTTATTTTGCACTCTTTTGCATACAAATATTATCCATAAATATTAACAAATACATGTTACAATTAAACTATTAATGACAAAAAATGTTTGACAATTATTAACAATAACTAAATAAACAATGTTCTAGTCTATACGACACGTAAAATGAGGTAAAAAAATCGGAAATTTGCATTTCAATTCACTTTATTAAAGTCACACTAATGCAAATTCGCACCGATCGAATTTTTCAGACTCTCTAGTTTGGCCAACAAAAACCGACTGAGGCCAGCCGTGGTACGGCTCGACTGTTTGGGCTATAGAAGGAATTATCGTGGTGGGAGGAACCCTCGGCAAATGCTACCTGAGAAATGCCAGCTGTTAAAAAAAAACGCTGGAGCGAAATCGCACTAGTATGTCCTTTTTTTCTCACTGTGAGAAATGAGAGTTGAATAAACGTAGAATACAGATGGAGGTTCTCATAAGCCTTCTCATCGGTCGGGAAGTGTTGCTTTCCTTATTGTACCATTAAAAAGTATGACCAGAAACATGCGAGATTAACATATTTTTAAGTTTAGAAATAAATATTTTTTTACATTTTCCTCATTTTAATAAATCATGTTCTCCTAAATATCTCTGAACTTGTCACAAACTGACACGAATGATCTACTCCTTTCTGTGGCTGTACGCTCATTCAAGGCATAGCAGTGCTAAATTCTAAAAGTTGTTTAGTTACAATGCCATTAAAGTTACCTACATTTTGAAAATTTTATACATTATTTAAAGCATCTTAAAAAACTATATTTTTGTTCTAGTTCTAACGCAAACATCGCATCTGATTCTAATAAAACATATGATAAAATAGTGGCACCTACATTTTAACTTCTTATTCTTTTTGGCGTTTTCAGCTCTTATATTGTATGAGATAATTTATTATGTTTGTTACTTATTTCATAACTGTATTTACTCTGAAAATAAATGTTTGCAGTAGCATAATAAATATTTACTGTTGGAATTTGAATTCGTATTTCATTATTTCCGAAAAGAAAATAAAGATATAAAAGGCATGTTTTTGTGAACTACTTCAGTTTACATAAAAGAAAATACAGGATATTTTAATTAAAACTTCCCACCTGGAAAACATAGAAATTAAAAAAAAAACAAAAAAAAAACTGTGACACGTCGATTTTCTTTTCCAAGGGGTACACACCATGGTGTATCTTCGAAGCTACCCTTAGACAGGGGCGCAAAATACCCTTAAATTTTAAATGGCGCCCTATGTTTAGTGACACTTCATTTTAAAGCTTTTTCAAATCTGCTCACGACGACATACGACTTTTTAAATTTTGGTTCGCATATGACAATAATATCATCACTTAAAGAATAAGACAACATATCAATGAATTAAAGAATGTTATTTTATTAAATATTCAAATTGGTTTCCTGCCGCTTCCATACAATAATAATATCATTGATCCATTTCAGAACGAACATTTCGATGCATTTCGGGAGTTATCTGACGACATTCTTCAACAATTTCTCGATAAAATTTCTTTCTATTTTTCGTTTATCTGTCAATACTAAAATTCTATCAGTTCAACTTTTTTATCCGTTTTACTTTTGAACAAGACAATATTGTCTCGTCTTGTCTTGTCGATACCATATCCCGTAAAATCATGACAAAGTCGACTGAAATCCAATTCGTGAAAATGGTTTATACAATTGCTGAAGAAGTGGAAATAATTAGTTTGTTCTTCAAGAATAATGACTGTGCACGGCAGGCAGCACAGATTTTTAATAATCGTCATCCTGACAAATCACTTCGTATCGGTACGCCCCGGATTTAGTGCATACATTTTCGGAAACTGGATTGGTTGCAAACAGAAAGCATCAACGTGAACCTGGGTCACATCGCAATGGAACCAAATTTGAGTCTCAAGAAATTTACAAGTACTTCAGGAATTTCTGTATCTAGTTGCCGTTGAATCTTAAAAATTCATCATAAGTATCACCCATACAAAATTAATATGGTACAAGAAATTAATGAAGACGATCCTGATTGTCGCTTGCTATTCTGTAGAGAAGTGAGTGATCGTGTTCGAAGGAATCCAGATTTTTTGTACGTAATCTGTTTTTCCGATGAATGTACGTTCCAACTGGATGGTCGAGTCAACTGGCATAATTGCCGCTACTAGAGTGATGAAAATCCACGCATTTTTCATGAAACTCATACGTCGCATCCGAGGCAATTGACTGTTGAATGGGTATACTAGGAGATCACCTCATAGGGCCCTCCTACATACCGGGAAATCTCGTTGGAAACATGCATCTGAATCTTCTGGAAACGAATATCTACCCGATGATTGTGGAAATATTGGAAAATGACAACGCTTTGCCAGAAGAGGAAGTGTGGTTTCAGTAGGATGGTGCTCCGCCACATTATGCCGTAGCTGTGCTTTTCTTAATCAGAACTTTCCAAATCCACAAAAATCTTATTATTGTATGGAATTGGAGGGAAACTAATTTGAACATTTAATAAAATAACATTTTTTAACTCATTGATATTATATTCTTTAATTGATGATTTTACTGTCATATCCAAACCAAAATTTAAAAAGGCGTAAGTATGTCGTTGTCAGCAGAATTCAAAATGCTTTAAAATGAGGTGTCACTTCTCATAGTGCTATTTAAAGTTTAAGGGATTTTACGTCCCTGCATATAAATCTGAACGAGATTGATATCAATAACAGTAACAATGAGACATGAAATAAACATAAAAGATATGCAATTTTTTTGCAGGGTCACTACTGAAGATGCCAACAGTGAAGAACGACTAAACGTTTGGAAGCACTGGATGTGACCGGCTACAGAGGTCATTACGAAATGTCTCAGAAGAGCCCCAGCTAAGCCTAAGGAAGTATAACGTAAATATGTATGTATCAGGTAGCAACCAGGTACATAATCCATT
The DNA here is from genome assembly GCF_000390285.2 of Anoplophora glabripennis. NCBI lineage: Eukaryota > Metazoa > Arthropoda > Insecta > Coleoptera > Cerambycidae > Anoplophora > Anoplophora glabripennis. Next base: position 139,631 of record NW_019416924.1, read on the forward strand.
TGACCTGCAGGTTTCTCTAAACAAGTGGCATATGTTTGCTTGTATTTTTTATAGCAATCCTACTAATACGTGCAAAATGGCTATACACTTTTGGATAAGATAAAAATGACCTCGAAAAAGGAGCATATGACGTTCTTCTGGAAACACCCTTTATAGTAACTTTCTCCTTGACTTAGGGCAATTTCCACTGCGCCCCTAGCCAAATTGCCATATGAAACATGCATGAACGGATACCCGGACTGTTTTCGCCTTAATCTTCAGTATATTCTGGACCGCATAATCGATAGACGGAAGCTCTCCAATATTCACTCAAGGATTTTCATATCGCAAATTTCGAGAAAAACGTTGAATGTTCCAGATTCACAGAGGCATTTTGTCGAGACGGTTGAAGCAATGGAGACACTTTGAATTTATTAGGCGGCTCTGACATGACAAGTAAACAGTTCAGCGGCTTTGCTGGCCTCGTCTCAAAATGAGTTACACCGATAGCTAAGTTTAGCATATTTTAGCAAAAAGAAGAAGGAAAAGAAGACTACGAGAAGGATGAAAGTAGAAGAGAAGGAGGGGAAAAGGAAAATTAGGAGAAAAATGCAGAAGTAAAAAACCATTTCCATATAGTTAGTGAAAAATGATCAAGGGTTGCTATTGTTAACAACATTTTAAATATTAAAATTTGTGTGTTTATGTAAAATATCAACGTATCGTGTTTTTGTAGGATATTTTGCAGTTTTCAGTTAGGCAATCTTTATATCTACAGGGTCTAAGTAAAATAGAATCGATATCACAAAAAATTATAGTGTAGTATTAATAATTTCCCATAAAAACTGTAGTGTGTTTATTAAAATGTACATTAAGTTTTTTGCATGTATCCCTTCAGGTAGCTTCAGAATATTTGATTTGATAAACCTCTATTTATTCAGTGTTACTGTGGATTTCATAGTGCTCTTATTACTGTGGTTTATTATTTATCAGTCTTAGAATTGTTTTATATGGCTTATGTGTAATGAGCAAAGGGAGTTTTGTTGAGCAAAGAATTTGCATTCAATTCTGTTTGCAGAAGGCCTTTAGTGATGAGGTTATGCCACAAAAAAATGTTTAGAAGCAGTACAAAGATTTTAAAGAAGGCAGAGAAAGCGTTAAGGACGAACAGCGTCCCGGACGGCCATCAATGTCAACTGATGAACAATCAAATCAGAGATCTTGTGCTCAAAAACCATCGATTAATAATAAGAGACCTTGTTGATACTGTTGGTATTTCGAAAGGTTCGGTAAATACAACTTTTAATTTTTTTTGTGCCTTAGACGCGTCAAATCTCGTTTAGTTCCAAAAACGCTCAACTTTTTGGAACAACAGCGACGCGCTGACATCTGTGTGACAATGATTTCTGACTACTAAGACGTCATGAAATGCATCATTACGGGCGACGAGACTTGGATCTACACTTACAACCCGGAAGCAGCCGATCAATCGAGTGAATATCGTGCAAAACGTGAATTAAGACCGAAAAAAACAGTCATTCAAAAATCAAGGTCATGTTGACAGTTTTCTTTGATTATCGCGGCGTATTGCACTATGAATTTGTTCCAACCCGCCAAACTGTTAACAAGGAATTATTTGAGTGTTATGTGTCGCTTGGGTGATGCTATTCGCCGCAGGAGGCCGGAATATGGAAAGACTTGGTTTTTCCATCATGATATCATATCGTTCCGCAACCACCGTATTCGCCTCATTTAGCACCGAGTGATTTCTAGCCATTCCCTAAACTCAAAACACCACCCTGAGGATACCGTTTTGACTCGATCGAGGAAATAAAAGCCGAATCGACGAAAGCATTGAAGGCCATACCGGAAAAGGACTTTTCAGACTATTTTGAGTGTGGGAAAAAACGTTGGCATAAGTGCACTGTATCGGATGGGTATTACTTTGAAGGCGACGAAATTGATTTGGAAGCATAAATAAACATTTTTTATTTTTTAAACAAATTCACTTTATTTTTTTGGACAACGGGTTATGCCAAATGCTTCTACCTTTACCACCATCAGGCTGTGAGAGGGTTTTGTGACTGAATCGTGGAAGAGTTGTGCCTCTGACTCAGACAGAGCTTGCACGAGATTGAAGACATAGACATAGGCGTAGCGATTTGTGATAGTGGATTTACATTTGTGGATGGAGCTATCTCAGACGCAAACTTATTTATCGGTCTGCACATGATGGTCATTTTTTTTATAAGTTTTGTAGTAATTTTATTTGTTTGTTGGTTATTTTATAATAAAATTTCATTTCCTATAAACACAGGTCTGAAATTGAAAATAACTAACAACAATTTCCATGAAAAATATCAATATATCGTTTGTTTGTAGCATATACTGCAGTTTCCAGTTGTACAAGCTCTATATCTACAGTGTACAAACATAATTTTGAACTCTAACAGTGATATGCGTACGGGAACTGACACATTTTTAAAGAAAAAAATGGTATACCAATGGTTTTTCCAAAATAAATTATTTTTGCAATTCCCATTCAATTCAAAAGCTAAGAGCTCTCTTGAGTTTTTGTCCTGCGATGCCCCGTTTTTGAGAAAAAAAATTACAGAATTATTAATAATAATAATTAATAGAAAAAATTAATACATTACAGATTGGCATCTGCGTGTAATGCACAATAACAATTATCAACATACAACATAAACATAACATTACAACTATTATCCATTTTCAAAAATTATTGAAAAAGCAGTCTATTTTGGTTCTATTGGTGTTGGACTTGGGTTTCCGTTATGGAATGTGGATTTTCATCCGCCCACAAATGATTATTGTGAAAATTTTGATTGGCATTTCTTGAAAAATTAACTTCGTCCGTGAACAGAATGTGTGATTCAAACTGCGGATTATGCGCAACATTATGCAGATACCGCTGAAAAAAGGAAAAAAGTTTTGGAAAATCTCTAGGAATGCCTGTACTACTAATGTGGTACAGATATAACAAAAAATCCACTAAAATCCTTCAAACAATTTGGTACTAAATATTCAAATACATAGTGATCTTTCTCGTACTCGTTTGAGGATGTTCTTCAACTTCGTGTAGCACCGTTTCCTCAATTTCAGGTGTTCTTACATTTTGAGGTCTACCTTCAAATGTACGTTTTTGGACACTACCAGTTCCAACAAGACGATGAATATTAGAAAAGTTTTGACTATCTGGCAAGGCAAGATTGTGATATCTTCAACAATTACATTAATTAATTACGGACAATACAACGAGTTTTACTTTTTAACCAAAAAACGGCGCATTACAGAACAAAAACTCAAGAGGGCTCTCATCTTTCGATTTGAATTGGCATTTCAAAAATAATTTTATTTGGGAAAAAATGGCGTACCATTTTTTTCTTTAAAAATATTAGTGATCGTACGCTCGCTACTATTTGCTTTGAAAAACATGCGCCTTTGTTAACTATCACTGAAATATCTCAATTTCATTTTTTTTCTAAAATTTTAACACTCCGTATTTTCGCAACGGAACATTTTTGGACCATAGTTTATAAAGCAAACTATCATTAATTTTCCATGCAGAATCACCCATTAAATATTCGCATATAATTAAGGAAAACCCTGTATAGACACTATATATTTGCAGTTTGCATAACATTTTGATTTATTTATTACTCCACAATGGATAAAGTCGAGATTGCTATAGAACTAGTCCATATCCTGGAGTCTTGTAATAACCCGGTTCTAGACAAAGAGTATTCTTTTAAATATTTTTTACGAATTAAAAATATTGAGAACTTGATTAGAATATATGTCCCTTGTAGTTTTTACATTTTGTGTTTACTCTGTCTCATTTTTAATGAAGAATTTAAAATCATGGCTACACACTGACTCCGAGGTAATATTTTTTGTGCAGAATTAGCAAATACATCAAAATATTGTGCAAACTATCCAACTGTCAAGTGAAATTAAGACCATGCTAAAACTTCTCACCACGTCAATGAGCTGCGAAAGCCGGAGGCCCATCTTCACGGTGAGTCGGTCCGAGTTGTTGCCTACGGGTCGGATGAGGCGGTTGTAGTTGGAGAGTAGATCATCGTAGAGCCTCTTGGCGTCTGGATTGGCGACGCTCGGCGTCGGAGCCAGTCCTCCTAGCATTATCCATGACAGGGCGAGCAATAGCTCCATCTCAGTACACTGTGGAAAGAATAACAGGTATTAGTTGCTTTGCCGACTTTAAAATAAATTGCTTATTAAGCTTTCTACGAAGCAGTAGATCGATACAAAATATTATTACAAATAAATTGCGAGTTCAGGCTCCGACTTGCTGATCCACATTGCTTTAGTAGTAACCCAGTTCCTCGAGGTGGAAACTTCATCGAGGGAAGTGGTAGTGGACGGACGGAATACGATAAGAGCAGATGGAAGATGTAGAAAATGAGTATATACAGCAGTCGATAAAGAATATGGTTGAATGATATTAAAAACATCGTGATCGTAACAGATAGAACAACTGACAGTAGTAATAGATTGATAGATAGTTCTGAAATCAGACACTGTTAAAAACAATTAGATCAAATCTAAATAAACGGAAGATGTAGAAAATAAGTATATATAGTAAACCATAAGGGACAGCGTTAGACATTGAAGAAAACTTGCTTGAAATGGTAGCGGAAAACCCTTTGCAAAGGGATATCATCATATCAGAAAGAGTTAAAGCCAAACCTGTTTTTTTCTTGGACAGTTGCATAGTATTTAAAGCATATTTTGAAGAAATAAGTTCCGAATATTTCTGTGTGGAATTAAATAGTCTTTCATATATTCTACTAGGTAGCTTAATCTTCTGTTCTCGCGATTTCGCCGGACCCCTCGTCGCTCGGCGTTTCCCCAAAAAACTTTATCTTTACTTAGTTTTTACTATTGTTTAAATCAGTGTATATCATCCGTCACTGCACAACCATTTGCTTTTAATCTCTTATACAAGATGTCATCTTATGTTTTAAATGCATTCATTTTATTTTACATGAGCTGCCCAAAGGTTTGCATTTACAATGCCCTAAAGTTTATTATTAGTAAACTGTTACAAAGCTTATTTAATTAAAAAAAGAAATAATATTAAGAATTAGATGTACTTCCATCTAATTTACAAAATATTGTAGCATTGACATTCTGGGGTGCTTCGCGACAATGATTCTTAGTATCTGTGCCTCTAGATGGCAAGTTCATATACCAGCTCAGTAATTTTTTGCTTTCAAGTAAATCACTATTTAAAATTTTATCAGTTTCATGAATCGGACTATCGAGGTGGTTTTTTAAAATTATAAAATGTTTGTTTTAATCCTAAAGGCTCACATTTAAAGTACATTATTTTCCGCACGTAAAGTAAAAAAAACAAAGAATAAACTTTCATTTTTGTAGTTAACGTTTCTTTCATTTCATTTTATTAAATTATAAATAGGTAAACTTTGTGTTGCATCGCAGATTTTTTATTGGTATCAACACAAATCAACAAAATCTTGTGTTAAAACGAGTCCACACCATTTGTGTTGAAATAACAACACTATTTGTTGAGTAATGTCCACTCAACTATTTATTACCTAAATAAATCTCATGTTGACAACTCATTCAATAACTTTTGAGTTAGTCATGTGTCATATTGGTATACTATACCTACTAGTAACTAAAATCAATTCGTGACTGCATTATGTAAATGTATTTGTTGTCTGACAGCAGAGTCCAAACTACGCGTCAGTATCTGTTTGTATTGTAACAGAAGTCAAATGTGTATATTTTATGAGGCGGTTTTCAGAAAGATTGGGATCCAATCTATTAGGCGCTTCTAAGAAATAACCATTGAAAGAAAAGGGTTTTCGAATAGATTTTTCGAATCGCTGTCGTTAAGTGATGTCGCAAAAACTAATAAATTTCCAAAATACATCCGTTGCTGCCTTCGACGAAGGATATAGAATTTAGCAGTGATTTTGAACAAGTTGACTTAGACTGTCGGGGCCATATGTTGGGCAGCTGGTATCGTCGGTTTAGCCCATGGTAAGGCGAAAAATTGATATTTCTAATAACACGCGATACACGTTCGAAAGGGTGCAGGAATTCCAAGATATTTAAATAAATTGTTAGGATGTTGTAAGGAAAATAATAATGGATCAAATAGTTGGTTTTTAGGAGGATTTTCCAAGCTGTGTTGCTATAGTCACGAGAGGAAGGTGTAGGGTTACTTGTAAGTTCAGTTTAGTCACATAATTATTCATACCATTGTAAATTCAGTCAGTTATGTAATTATTAACATGATATAGTAGAATTTTTCTCAAAGCGTATCCGAGATTCAGAGAGGGAGTCAAACCGACCACGTCTGAATTAGCAAGCAAGACGAAGGCGGGGATGTCTCCGAAAAAAGGCAGTTCCTCATTGGGCAGTCTATTTACTTTTATAGTCTTGGGTTAATTTAATAATGGATAAAGTCTTTCCAAATTTTGCTATGAATCCGCGTGCTCTGAGTCTTGGTTTACGTTGTCGCGTGTAAAATAATCATTAATAATGTTGTGTCATCGTCAAAACGGTAGATAGATAAATAAATAACCCCTCCAGTTACAATACTTTGTAACTTTGTATTTCCCTTACCCAGAAATTCGTAATACTAACATTGGTTTGTTTTATGGTTAAACCATCTGTGTTTGGTTTTGAGTGTATCGATGTTTTTGACTTTGGATTTAAATACCCAATTTTGCAAAATACCGGACAGTATCTGTTTTGGTAATCTTTACCTACTAAATACTTGAAGTACTGTCCACATACAGTCACAAATATCTAAAAAACTTTGGGAACATAACGTGTTCATGCAGCAACATTGAATTATTGGAGTGATTAATTTTAAAATGTCAACGTAATTTTACTAAGCTCAAATTATTTTTTGGCCGGATACTATTATAAATTTTCCGATGGAAATTTTTCGCGTCGCTGCATTTTACGCGCAACATTCCGAAATTAATCAGATTTGTCCCACTATCTCCACCAAGGCAAATTCATTTCCAAGTTGGCTAACAGAATTTCCACGCGGAAGCTTTTTGTGTGCCGCAATAATTAGCCTGCGAAGTTTCGGCCATCGATCGACGGTCTCGCGATTCCGCTTGTACGAGCCCACCGTGCTGCAGAGTCGGAAAAACCGAATTCCAGGGAGTAATTAGTGAGGGGTGGAGGTTCAGTAATAAAATAGGAAGTTCATCTGCTCTGGCGGAAAGATCCGACACAGATGCAGTGTGAATTTTTGACGGAAATTGAGTTTTCCTCGTAAACTGCAGAAAGTATTACCTTCTCATCGATATTGTTGCAGAAGTAGGGGGTACAATGTCGCTCAGTGGCGTACGCAGGGGACGTTTGAGGACTACTTATCATGGGGAGACTTGTAAAATAATAGAAATACCGTAAAAGAAGCGAAACTGGATTGATCAAATTAATAATAATAATAATAATAATAAGTTTATTTACAAAAGTATATGACAAACTTAGAANATGCGAAAATCGATTTAATTTTACTTCAAAACTTACGGTATTAGCTTGGTAAATTCCTTCAAAAGAATTCGCTGTATTCTATAATTATAATAATAATAATAATAATAATAATAATAATAATAATAATAATAATAATAATAATAAATTATATTGGAAGATATAACAGATGGAGTTCGGAGTAAGTAAATGTAAAATATTACATATAGAAAAAGCACTACACATAAAAAAGTGTCTCAAATAGATAAAAGTGAATTATTCAAATATTTGGATTTTTAGGATTTTAACTAATGGGATCATGCCACAACAAAACGATATCTTGAGCAGCAATACAAAAGGAGATTGTGCCTGCATCCTTAAGTCAAAACTATACCCGAAAAATCTGTTTAAAGCTGTTAACACTTACAGACTTAGAAAATATTAACACATTAACTAAAACACAATTATTGAAAAATAGAAAACTACACTCTAACTCATGTAAATAAAGAATAACATTGAGTAGAAGAGAAGGAAGAAGAGGAATGATAGAGCTACAAGAACTGAGAACAGATAAATCCTTAAGATCCTATTTCCATAATAAAGAGTACCCATTACATAAGCCTATGGTACCAGTAGATAAAAACTACACACCTTTAAATCTATTTACTCAAGAACAGTCTTTCGTTTTCAACAGAAGAAAATAAGTTGGTCACCCAAACCACATCATTGTAGGTAGACACTTTAATAATGTAAATCAGGAATAGATAGTTAAAGATCAAACATACAAATTCCTACCGAAAGGTCAGTTATACCCAGAAACTGAAGGTATTACATGTACTTGCAATTCAAGATCAAGTCATAGTCGCTTATAAAAACATATCTTAAAGGACGACGCAATATACAACAATATACTTGAAATGAAAAAAATTTGAAAACGAAAACGAGTATACGTAAGTCTGTTTATAAACATCTGGCGCAAATCGATTTAAGTCAGAATATTTATACAATTGCACAAAAAGCATAGTAATATTTCATACATGTAATACACACGATCTATTTTAAACCAAAAATGAACTTCTGATGGACTTGATTTTGGCTCCTTCATCATCGGGAGGATACACCGGTGCAAGTTGTGGAAAAAATAAAAAATGGTTTTGTTTGTAATATACATTGATTTACTTACCAATTCAACAGATTACATTGAAAATATTGCAAAAAGGCAGAGTTCCTTCTGCTGACAATAACTTTTTATTAATACTATTGAGGCTACTAATATAATAAGTAAAATAAACCAAATGCTAATCTAGTAGAACATTTATAGGATGTCTCGTGTCTCGTCCAGCCATAATTGCCGATAAATCCAAACAGAGATGCGAGAAAATCTTCAAGCTATTTGCAGCGAAAAATTTTGAAAATATCGCAGAAAAGGTAATGCTAGCCTATTATGTTTCAAAAAATGAAACCCTAAAGTTTCCTGGAAGCGCTGAATACTCTATGCTCAAAGCTACAATATTTGCATAAAGCTGTTATTCCAAAATATGCTACCTTAATTGCTTTCCTTAAAAGGAAAAATATTGGATATAAAGTGAAAAATTAAGAATCTTTACCAGATAACACATGTACAAGTTTTTAAATAATTTTTCTGATGAAGTCTATTTAAATACAAAAGGAGGAATGATATTTGGAACAGCAGGGGCGTGCAGAAGGGAAGAACTATATAATTTGAAAATAAATGACATTGAAGATAAAGGTGCGTGTATAATAGTAAACATTACAGATACTAAAACGCATATATCACGAACGTTTATAATAAAAAATCAAGGAAACAAGACAGTTAATTATTTAAAATTTTATAACCTTCACTACAACCAAAATAGGCAGTCAGTTCACTTATCTTGGCAATGCGAGATGGGAAGGTCACGTACCAGGTAGTGGAAATATAAATATCATAGGAGGTTGGCTCAGTAGATTGCACAGTGCTTAAAATTGCCGGATCCCTCAACTTATACCGGACACGCATTGCGAAGGAGTTCTGCCACTATTCTGACAAACCAAGGAAGATATATTTTAAGCCTTGGTGTCTGGTGATCATCCTCTGTAGGTGAATGCTATATCGAAGATTCCGTAGAAAATAAAAATTTTCACACAAGATTTTACATGGAAATTCTCGAGGCAATTCTACCTTGACAGAAAGTGATATCGCAGCCCACAGTGTTATTACAAAATGTGCAGCAACTATAGCATCATTATAGAAGAGAACGTTGTTTTAAACCCGAATTCTATTGCTCCAATAAATTTTACTAATTGTTCAAATTGTAATTTTCATTTTGTCTCTTGATTTTTTAAATTCTACATTTATTAAATTACTTACCGCCTCCTGATCGGTAATTAATCACTATCGATCGCTAATTTGTAAAAATCACTTACAAATGTCTCAACAAATTCAGCAAAGGTGTCAAATGACCTTAGCGTGCAAAAATATTGTTTATTACTCAGCGAGTTTCATGCCATGATAATTATTCTCTTTAACGTTACATCAAATATAATTTTAGCAAAGAGGGACAATAACAATTTTAATATTGTCAATAACCAGCAAATTATCTGATTAAATTGGTAGCAACAGAATGCTACAGTAATTAAATTTCATGATTAGGAGTCAATCAAAGTGCTTTATGGTTAAACATTAAAAAATGTACAATCAAATCAAAAGGTCAGTTTTATTTCCCCTGATTTATAAACCGAACAAACGTAAATGAAAATTTTAAATGAAGCGCAACCAACACAATATGGCAATTAGTGTATTTTGATGTACCGTGTTATCCCTTAATACTCCGTTAGTACGGTTTTATTTAATATGTAATAACTTGACAGCGATCATATTTTTGTGTCGGAATTCGATTATTACTAAATCAAAATAAAGCCAATTACGTTAACTGAAAATCATTTGAATATAGAAATTTATTAATTAATTAAATCAATTATTTATTATTTAGCAACAATTGCCAAGACGGGACGGAGACCAATTATAAGGCAGGTATAATACACATTAAAAAACAGATACAATTTACATTTCTCCAAACAAATTACAGATATAGTAGCGTTTGAGGAATTTAATCATTATTTTAGTAACCAATTGCCTAATCCTTCTAATCATTTTGGTAAAAAAAATCCTGTTAGCATCGAAGAATAAGCATTATTAAATCGAATGCTAATGGTAGCATGGTAACAGGGTGTTTCAATTAATATTTCCCAGAAAGCAGAATTCAAAAAGCTTTAAAATGAGATCTCTCAATATAGGTGTCACTTAAAGTTTAAGGGTGTTTTACGCCCCTGCCTAAGAGGTGGCTTCCAAGACACCAAAACTTACATTTACATACATACATACATACATCACGTGCCCCCCTTGAAAAGAAAATCGACGTGTCTCCAGGTTCTTTGTTGGCTTTTTTTTAATTCCGATATTTTCCAGATGGTAAGTTTTAATTGAAACGCCCTGTATCCTAAGCCGTGGAAAACTGTTTTTATTATTCTTAAACTTTGTAAACCAATAGAAATATTATATTTAGTCGAATCAGAATTTTATTCACCTTTTCAAAAATATTATAAAAAACAACATATGAGCAACTTATTGTACTGGTGCATATTTTTTTACATGCTTTTTAATTTTTTGCACTATTTGTTCTACATTTTTTTAAATTGTTTGCTTTACTTTTAAGCTGTTGTACTGTTGACCTTACATTTCACTTTTTTTCCTCCACTTGTTTTTTTTCTTTTAATTGTGACTTAATTTTAAATTGTAACTTATCCTGTAATTGGGCTCTGCCCGTTGGGTATTTTATTTCAATAAATAAATAAATAAATAAATAAATAAATAAATAAATAAATAAATAAATAAATAAATAAATAAATAAATAAATAAATAAATAAATAAATAAATAAACTTATTATGTAGTGGAAAAAAAATCATACTTTACCATCTACTCAATGTAAATTCCGAGCAAACCACAGTAGGCACTATTATATCTTTGTTACATGTAATTGATAAAATTTTTAAAATGCGTTTGTAGATTTAAGTAATATCTAGTGTTCCACAGGGAGGTGTGTTAGGCCCTTTACTGTTAGCCATTTATATGACTAATTCATTCCATTGCTTGTTCTACATCATTATAACTAAAGTTTTGCTTGGTTAATAAAACCACCAACTTAGTTTAAAATTTTAATACAGATTTAGCAATTATTGAATAATATCTGTAAAAATTTTTTCCTATTCTTGTAGCTAATACAAACATCAAATTGGACAACAACCACGAAATTTATTTACGATAAATATTATAACTTATTTCTACATATTTAGGATTGACCACTTGAAAATGCAATTTTGAAAATGCATTTTTAAAATAAATTGGCATTGGCATTAGTATCTATCTACGAGTATACACCGTGTCCACCTAGTGCGCGTAAGTCCAATATCTAGGTTAATAAAAGATATAACTTAATTTTTTGCCTATTTTCCCGAGCTGCACAAAATGAAAATATATTTGCATATACAGTTTTTCCTGGGCAAGTACCAACTTAATTTTTTTAAATGGAAACCTATATTTTTTATAGCATTATGGAATTCTACGTGAAAAGCTACCGGGACTTTGTGTTATGATCCGTATTAAAATATTGATAGTTTTCGAGATAATCGGCTTTTCATTTTTTTTTCTTAATGTTTCGTCACTTCTAGTAGTCGACATAATTATGATGACAGCTAGAAATTATTTTTTTTCAGGAACTGTAGAATCAAGATGGCTCAAAAAACGTATCAAAAGTTGACATGCGATATACAGGGGGCAAAAAAAATAGTGCCAAACCTGATAATGTAAAATTTTAAATATCTCGACTTTTTCAAATAGAACACCCTGTGTTTTATGATTTCATTAGATGCCTTTCTGTAGACCCTACAATTTTTTAATAGCTTTCACTATACCTAAGTTGCGTATTTTTTGCAAAAAACCCATTTTTATGTAAAATACCGGATTTGTGCCCGTTCCTTTGTCGGGAAAAATAATGTAAGGGTATTTATTTTAAGTTATCTTGCGACCATGAGAATTCTTTTTTCAAAATTCTATTCATCCAAATTTTTTAATATCTAATTTCACTAATAACTTTCCTAACTGCGGTAACAGTGCTTGATTTTCAATATGATACGGATGAAACTTCTTCTTCAATATTTTATTTGTCAAATTTTTGAAAACTCCAAGGTTATTACTAATTTCTTAGCACTAATATTTGGATTTTCAACAGCAGACGACACAACTTTAAACTAAATATTATCGTTGTTACTTTCATGTCTCCGGGTAGTTTCTTCATAATTCACATTTGCTGTTCATTCAAACCTTTCCTTCACATTTTCAAAACAGTGGGAATCTCTGTAAATTTGGATTATTTGCTTTGTAAATACGTGCTGCTAGCAAACATTTCCCATATTTTGCTAATTCTTAATCGCTTGTAGCGATTTTATGGTTTTTCGATCTTATTTACAAATAAATGGTAACTTTCCATAAAGACATATTTATTAAACTTAATCTCAAATATCTAAATTTTTCAGTTACTAATTTTTATTTTAAATAGTGTAGGTGGACAACTAATAAATTTAATAAAAATAAATACCCTTACAATATTTTTCCCGACAAAGGTACGGGCGCAAATCCGGTATTTTACATAAAAATGGGTTTTTTGCAAAAAATACGCAACTTAGGTATAGTGAAAGCTATTAAAAAATTGTAGGGTCTACAGAAAGGCATCTAATGAAATCATAAAACACAGGGTGTTCTATTTGAAAAAATCGAGATATTTCAAATTTTAAATTATCAGGTTTGGCACGATTTTTTTTTGCCCCCTGTATATCGCAGGTCAACTTTTGAAACGTTTTTTGAGCCATTTTGACTCTACAGTTCCTGAAAAAAAATAATTTGTAGCTGTCATACAATCATAATTATGTCAGCTACTAGAAGTGACGAAACATAAGAAAAAAAATGAAAAGGCGATTATCTCGAAAACTATCAATATTTTAATAGGGATCATAACACAAAGTCCCGTTAATTTTTCACGTAGAATTCGATAATGCCATAAAAATATAGGTTTCCATTTAAAAAAATTAAGTTGGTGCCTGCCCAGGAAAAACTGAACACCCTGTATATGCAAATATATTTTCATTTTGTGCAGCTCAGGAAAGTATTCAACTCTGTAGAAAAAAAATTAAGTTATGTCTTTTATTAACCTAGATATTGGACTTACGCGCACTAGGTGGACACGGTGTATAAATAAAAATTAAATGCTGTTCGTTGGTATGCTGGACCGATTTGGCAATTTTTTTAAATGTTCATAATAGTCCGCATAAGTTTTTTAGAGAAAGACGAATTGGAAAAGTTGCCTGAGAAATTGGAAAATTAAGGAAAAACTGAGTGTTTTTTCCTATGAGATTTTTGTATGAAATTCAGGAGACCATAGAGCACGAACTCCATGTAAACAAATATCTTACCAAATTAGAGGGCCCATATGCACCGAAATAGTGGGGGGGGGGGAGATAAAGAAAGCGGCAGTTTGAATTAAAAATCAATCAGGCCGTTTTTGGAATGTGTTAAAAATTTTAAAATAAATAAATGCAGGCTACTTTGAATTACATAAATAAATCAATAAATAATGAAAATATGTCGGTGTACAAGGAATACTAGAGACCCTCGCGGTAAAATCTATAAGTAATTTCTACTATTACATTGACAAATTTTGTCAAATTTTCCGTATGAGTTCGTGCTCCTTGTCTAGTCTCCTGCACGAAACGATGAAATTCACAAAACGATCACAAACAAATTTATAGAAATTTAGACAGGACAACGTTTGTCGGGTCAGCTAATTTGAAATAAACTCAAGGCATATGAGCTAATAATAAAAATATACAAGGTTCCCATTTTAATGTACCAGGCCGCATAATTTTTTTAATCGACTTTTATACAAAATATTTCGAATAAAAGTTATCAGGGTTCGAGGTGGTCACATTATGGTGACCTTGAAGTCAATTATTAAGGGCATTTCAAGGTCAACCTAGATTTTTTATTGCAGATTCGTATTCTGCTGGAAAAAATACATAACTTTTGTATGAAACATTTGTTTGAAAATGCTTCGTTCTCACGCCAGAATGCGCTATACTTTTACTGTCCCGTTTTAATTGTCAAGAAATAAGCAGGGTGCTGAAAAATATTTCCAATAAAAGTTGTCAGGTTTTGTGGAAATCAAATTACCATGAACTTGAAATTAACCTTAAAGTTAATTATCAAGGTAATCTCAAGGTCAACTTTAATTTTTTAAATGGAAACCCATATTTCTATCATTGTCATGTGTCATTCATTCAAATAATCCCAACGGGAGACGAAAGCTGGGCTACGACAAAAGTTCAATCATTACAATGGATTAGCAAAGGATCTCCACGCCCAAGAAAACACGTCAGTATCATCCAATACCAAAGTGACTTTCGACTTTAACATAATTAATTGTGCATTTTGAATTATTCCTCAAGGTTTAAATAGTGAAACGTACTGAATGGATGCCGTTTTCAGACTATTGATGACATCCACTCTCCCCTATCGTCGCAACTGGAGTCTACTGAGGCACAAGTGCTCTTCATAGGTTTAGAAATCGATGAGATAATGCTTGTTTGATGGTGCTTGTTACGGAGCTTCCGTATCTCGTTAAGACGTGCGTTGTTTCTTTTTGAAAAGACTAATTTATGAAGTTTCTTATCACACGAGCATCTAGTGCTTCTGGGAATATCGGAAGCCAACCGGCTCGCAAAAATGCGATCTCAGGATGAAATATTGCCAAGCGGGTGAAATACGTGCGTTCAGGGCTCAGCTTTTGGTGGGGGGTTGGATTAAATGGTATTTTACGGGTGTTAACTGTTAAAAGCCATCATTAATTGTTTAGATGACATACATGAAAACGATTTATGAAACTCTATTACTAATATTGCTACTGTTACTGAAATTTGTTTAATTAATTATGAAGTTACTTCTAATTTTTCATATTGGTGGATTAATTGTATTGAAGAGAGCCAGTTGAACATTATGTTCAAATCTGTATTATGTTTATTTGAGAATTTACAGGGGGAAGTTATTTTATTTTCAAATAAAAGTTAGGAGAGAGAAAATAAAGAAACAACGTTGTTACTTTTCTAGAGACGCAGTTGTTTGGATAGGTTATTTTCCCTCCACGGAAAAACGATTCTGTTTCTAAAGTGTTATGAATATTTAAAAAAAGCATTTTGAAATTGTTACCAATGGAAAGATTATAAACTGCGTTGGTCATGGCTTTGTCACAAAACCGGCTATATAGAGAAATAGAGAAATGAATAATGCAATTCCTTGATGACAAAGTGAGTTTAGAGATTGCTTTGTTGTGACTTCAGTTATGAAAAGATTTGGTTGCGTGTTACATCGTAAAAGTAGCTCTCTTCTTGTGTTACGAACTGTTCTGTTTATTGCGAAATTATTAACAAATGTTTGAGTAGATAATTGTCGATTGCTTTGGAGGATTAGATAAAGGAATGTACATTCTGTTGAGAACAAATTGTCTGCCACGTCATGCGTCATGAGAAATTCTTATCACATTTTAGCTTCCTATTTTCATGCTTTGAATAGTGAATAACGACCTATATCTACATATTCTCACAATACGTGAGTTATACGGTTTCTTCTGCTCCCTGGAACACAGTATTTTCTAACAGAGCAATACTAATGAGATGTTGAATAAGTCATAAGTTATTCAAAAGAAATCTGCAGTGAAGTACATTGATTTCTTGTTGAGAGTTACGGTGACCATGCTTTGTCGCAAACAACATGCAAAGATTGGTTTAGCCGTTTCAAAAATAACGATTTTGATGTTGAAAATAAAGAACGCTCTGGCGCACTGAAAGAGTTTGAAAATGAAGAATTGGAGGCACTACTTTATGAAGAATCATTAGAAGTTGATTACACAACAGTTCCGAAACGTTTGAAAACATTAAGAATAATTCAAAAGCAAGGACATTGGGTGCTGTCGAGCTGAGAAATGTCGAACGGTGTTTTTACTCATGTAAACAGCTGCTTCAACGGCAGATAAGGAAAGGCTTTTGTATCGTATCGTAACTGGAGATGAAAAATGGATACGCTCCGATAATCCCAAGCGTAAAAAGCGTGGGGCAAGCTCTGCCATGCATCAACATCATCAACAAAGCGGAATATCCATGGTTCCAAGCTTCTGTTCTGCATTTGGTGGATAAGCTGATGAATTGATGCGTTTGAGCCGAGCATTGAAGGAAAAACGTCCGCTATAAGAGCAGAGGCACGACAAAGTGATTTCGCAGCATGACAAGGCTTGCTCACATGTTGCAATAACGCTGAAAACCTAGTTGGAAACTCTTAAACGGGAAGTCCTATCCCATATATTCACCAGACATTGCCCCTTCCGATTATCACTTGTTCCGGTCGAGGGCACATGGCCTGGCTGTGCAGGACTTCCATTCTTATGAAGATGCCCAAAAATAGGTCGACTCTTGGATAGCCTCAAAAGACGCGTCATTTTTCCAATGTGAAATTAAAAAGCTGCCAGAAAGAAGGGAGAAAGTAGTAGCTAGCCATGGATAATATTTTCAGTGACAGATTTTTAACAACTTTTTTTGAAAAACGAAAAAATAGCGAGAACTTATTCAACATCCCACTACTATGATGTTTTTTGAGTCTGCAATGTCTATTTAGTAGTCTAATTGTTATCATTAATGGTTCATAAGATCTATCTTGAATTCCTTCGAAGATACTTTTAAGAATTTCTTGGCTTGCCACTATCCAGGTTACAATTTGGGCATTGTCTTTCACATATTTTACATGAATTTTCTATTGTGGCTAATTCATAATTCTTCTCGCTACCTCGATGGTCCATATCTAAGCATAGTTTTGAATCGCTGGTTTTTCCAAAACGTGAAACAAAGCCATATCAGCTAATATTTGATCTGGTATCACTGAGTTGCCTTTAGCACTGCCTGAATGTCAATGTAAACAATAATTTGTTGGTTTTTTATGATGCTCAATATTAATGTTGCATTGTAATCGATCTTAAGTTCCTTTCTTAACCTTATATAGGATGATGTACAATTTATAAAAAAAATAACTTTAGGGATTATGTATGCGCCATAAAAGTTAGAATAGATACTACCAAAAACTTATAAGAGTTATTTACAGATATTGAGAAAAAAATGTATGAAGTTATGTCTAAAAGCACTATCTACTTGTAGAACGTTTAATAAAATATAACATAGGATTCTTGCGCGCGCCACTTCGGGGTAAAAAACCCATATACTATTGCAAAACGAGTTCACCTCACAGTTTTCTAGAATAATAGGCACCCAGCTACAAAATGAACATTTTCGCAGTTGGTTGAAAGATGGAACCACTAGATCTAAGTTTCTTTATTGTCAATTTAAATAAGCAGAAACATTCTTTTGTTTCTTTGAAAACAAGGCACGGGATATTTTCAAGATGGAGGATGCGTTAAGTTAAAATAAAACTGTTTTTTTTTATAGCTGTGGTGATAATGACTTTTCTGATTTCGACTCAGGTGATAATGTGGAAGCACAGATTATCATCATGTTACAGAAAGTGAATCATTCGAAGACGAATTTACAGATATATCGGTAAGTATATATTTCGATGGCTTATTCCATTTTTGAACAAGAGTTCCTAAGGCCAGCAGGATAACAAAACCAATTCCATACAAAACGTTTTACTGTACTGTAAAACGTCTCAACACACATTAAAGTGAAAAAAACATTAAATAACGAAGCACTTTTGTTAAAAATTAAGACAGTTTTCCCTTGTCAACGTATACTGATAAAATAAAATAAATTATACAAAAATGTTTGAAGTTTTTAACACAATCACGTTCAGTCGGTGCAATGGTGTCAGACTCGTCAGAGCTAGAAAATATTGAAGTTTTGTGTCTGTAGCAATGGTTGCTATTATGTGAAGCAGAGAATAGTAATAAAAGAGGTTAGTGGATGCATCCTATTACTGAAAAGAGAATAAAACAAAATAGTTTAAAGCTGTTTATTAGAGCTACAAAAAGACGTAGTAAAATTCAGCATTAAGCATCAGCATTCTCTAGTCCAGCAGTAACACGAGTAAATACAAAATGGAATGTTTTCACATAAAACGAGTGGTCGCCATTGCACCTCCGAAGACAAGAAACATATTAAGACGCTTTGTCACCGTAAACACACTGTAAAAAAAAACGCACTTTAGCAAAACGTTTTGTGAGGCGATCTAACATTTTTGTTTCAAAGTAAAACACATTTATTAAACAAAACCACCTTCCAGCAAACACATATTGACTCTATCTGTTTCAGTACGTTTTAAAATGTTTTCTATTTTGATTTAATATGTGTTGGATATTGTTTAATACAATGGAAAATAGTTTCTATCAAAATTAATCAAAACGTTTTGTGTGAAACCGTTTTTATTATCAGTGTGCTGCCGGCCTAAGACTTTCTTGCTCGAAGATTGTACAATTTATTACCATGTGATGTTCGTGATTCTAAAAACAAAACATATTTAAAAATAAAGTAAAAAATTATATTAAATTGCGGTAGCAGTACAATTGATAACTACATATGAATTCAAGTAGAAGTGTTTAATTGAAGGAGTAATAACTCAAAAAGATATGTTTGAGGTTACAGTAGAACAATCGACACTTTCTAAAAAATATGTTTTTTGCGGTTTTAAGTTTTTCCTTTGTTTTTGTATTATTTAACGAATTTTTTTGCCAAGGAATTGCTTTTCTAACCTTTAATATCTAATTTCATGATATGAAAAACAGTTTTAATATAGGTTTTCTTCAAATATTTCTTTTGTAGCTTCATAAATTTTTTCTTCCGAGCTCTTCAAATGTCTGCTTATTTAACATTACCATGGTTTCCATAATGCTATTATTACTGTGGTTGGTGGCTTACATCGGTATTACAAGTGCTCAATATGGCCTATACGTATAGCAATACATAATTAATGGATACTTTTTCAATTTATGACCAAATAAATCAACAGCTTCTCGCTTATATGCAGAAAACTTCCATATAAACTTACGCCAAATACCCTGGTGGCACCAGGGGAGTGTAAAAGTAAAAATTTTCAACCGAAATGTGGATAATCACAGCTCCACAAAAAAATCGAAAAAATTACTTCTGGGGTATGACTATGTCTATCTATGTTTTCGGGATCGCTGAATTCGAATCCGCGATCCATTCAACCCCATCATGTCAGAATTTTTCATAATCTCAAAAACGAGGCCCAAAAAACCCAATAAACACTTATAACTCTATAACTCCTTAATCATATAACCCCATAACCCCTTAACCCATGTTCGAACCATATGTGCTTCTTGAGCCTTAAATCCATATTCCAATAATCCCATAAATCCATAGCCTCATAACTTCAAAACCCAGTCAACTTATGCACGAACTCTTATGAATCGAAACTTCGTACATCATTGTTGTACAACTTATTCGTTACACCAGGAAAATTAGCGAAAATAAAAGAGAAACTCGAAAAAAGTCCTATCCGCGAGATTATTGTAAAATTATCTAAAGGAAGATAATACAAGACGTGAGACAAAAACTTTTATTAGCTAACTTTTCTATTTAAACAAACAAGTAAGGAAAACAGTTTTTTCACTTTACAGGGAAAACCATCAATTTTAGCGAAAAGTGACTCACAGACTGTACAGAAAATTAACGTCTGTACAGAGTCTTAAAGTTCATAACTTTTGGAGCCTCCGTTATAAACAAATAGAATTGTGCGAAAACTATTGCACCTACAGCGCCCACTTTTGGCACACTTTTGAAGTATGACAAAACCCTCAACTTGTCATAGGTTTTATAAAATTTTAACAATAAATGCGATAGTTATAAACAAATTAAAAAATGGGTACATTTCTTGTTTTTTGCAATAACTTTTTTGTTTATTAACCGATTTTAATTTAACAAGTCTCATTTTGTACATAATTTTACTCCCTATAAGCTGTCTGTGAGTCACTTTTCGCTAAAATTGTTGGGTTTTCACTGCAAAGTGAAAAAACTCTTTTCCTCACTTATTTATTTAAATAGAAAAGTTAGCTAATACAAGTTTTTGACTCACGAGATGAGAGATGTCTTGTTTTATTTTCCTTTAGACAATTTTACAATAATCTCGCGGATAGGACTTTTTTCGAGTAAAAATTTAATTTGCTTGATCTACATGTATTTACAATCCAAGGTACCTCCTCGTAGTTGACGGTGGGCAACGGAGTTATTCCGTCATCCGGCAGAGACCCTGGACCCTGGATAACGGCATTTATATCGCCATGGCAAACACACTCTAATAAAGCATCTCGAACAGTGTGAGGCAAGAGGAACGCACTCTAATAAAGCACCACAAGGGAACAGAAGCCTTCTACGTTTTCGTTGTTATTCCTGGATTCGGCAAAAAGTAGCCCTCTCCAACGACAGTTTCTTTCTTACCAGGTTATGGGTGTCGGGGTTATGGGACTTCGAGGTTACAAGGTTAAGGGGTTATGGGGTTATAGGATTAAGGGGTTAAAGGGTTATGGATATATAGGGTTATAGGGTTATAAGAGTTGAGTAGTCAATGGATAAGGATTTATTGGGTTTTTGGGCCTATTTGTTGAGGTTATGAAAAATTCTGACGTGATGGGGTTAAATGGATTCGGATTCAGCGTCCCGAAAATATATGGTAGACATAATCAAACTCCAGTGACAAATTTTTTTAGTTGGTTATAACTGGATCAGACCAGTCAGTCGACAAAATATTGAACAGCCTTCTAACATCGGATTAGATTAGATTTGGTTATATTTAACAGTGACGGGAATTAATAACAATAATGAAAGCAAATCGCTGTTGTAGTTTCTGAAAGCTCCATCAAATGGATCTTCCTCGTCTCAACATATGGCTCCAAATTTGCATCAATTACAATAAACGGAGAGGCGTATATTGTATCAAATTAGTTTACGGAACGTACCGCTCGTTTTTCCTTGGAAGGGAACAAATAAGTTAGCTGTAGACGCTTTTTGAGCCTTACTACATCTATTTTGTTCCTGTTCCTGGAGCTAGCCGTCACATCTAACGGAAAGTTAATGGTAGCCATAGCAAAAACTCCTGTAGATATTTGTCACAGGGGATGACATATAAACCATGTGGAAATACCAGTCGGGCGTTATAAATTTCGCTGAGAGAGGCTGAAAAGTAGACCTGGAGTACGTGAGAAATGAGTCGAGTGAGGGTTCTAATAGTCGATGTTAGGACGCTATATTGAAATAGCAAATTTCGTTCTTAACACAAGTGTGTAGGTATACACATGAAATGAATTTATTTGCGGCAAATAGGTTTAGCACAATTTTTTCGGATTTTCCGTAGCTAAACAATTGCTTTATCTAAATACTTTCATTAAAGTTTTCGAGGAAAAAATCTCTAAAACGTTTTACAGTTTGGAGAAAAATTGCAAACTATTATTTTTTTTGTTCCATATGTTGGTAATTGTTTTCGAATTTATCGAAGAATAGTTGCAATTTGACATATTATAAAATTCCTTAACCACTGACATTTAATTACATTTTACTATTCATAATCTTAGACTTTGTTGCTTGAGAATATGTATTAAAAAACCGAGGACAGAATAAAAATACTACTGTGAAATAATTATTTTTTTGTTATCCAATATCGACAAAAATTCATAAAATATTCATGATTGTTTGAAGGTAAATTTTAAGCTGTCGTAATATTTTGGAAAATATTTAGAAACAAGCTCGATATATGCAGGAAAAAATACAAAATTGTGTATTCTGTGGAAGATTATTCAAAGAGAACATTACGTTTAAGGATTCAGCGATCGATGCTATTTTTTACATCTGCAGACAACCTACATATACAACACATAATACGTCTTAGCAGGCAGAAATCCCAGGTTTGCAGCGACCATACATCCATACTAAAAAGAATGTTTCGGAGGGTTACAAATTATTTCATATTATTTATCCTAAAAATATGCTTACTTTATTATATTAATTATTTCTGTATTGTTGTATAATGTATAATTTTTCGATTTTTGAAATGCACTAAAACTAATTCCATTGGAAAATGCTAGGAAAAGAGAAAATGCTTTACTTGTGACTGCCAAATTATTTTACTATGAAAAATATTGAATATAATTTATTATTTTTTTATTTCATTACATATTTAAACTATACTGATTTTTTTTCATACAGTCTGTTTGATTATAAAGGTCCCGAGATATTCAATTACCACTTTTGAACACCCTGTAAAGTTATTTTCTTTATACTGACGCACATTTTTCTTTTGTCATACTATAGATGAGTCGTGACGTAATAGGTATATATATTTTTAATGGAATTGTACAATTGTTTTGCATGTTTTGATAGATTTTTTTAATCTCTTTCCAACCATATGAAATTTTTATGCCTTTGCATAACGAAATTTTTGAGAAAAAATGAGAAAACTTTCAGCCTTTGAGTTTAGTTTACTGTGCTCGCTTTTTAAATCATAGCAAATAGAAGGCCCTGGAAAAACAAAATCCACATGGTCTCAATTTTGTTTAGTTATACTCGTAGGATATAGGTTTAGTTATAGTTTAGGATAGTTACTTCTAAATTATAATTAGGATGTTGATATAGATTGTAATTGAGTCTTCTTTTTGCTGTCCTATACAGTGTATTGACATAATAATTATGGTTGCGATTTTGAAAACATAATTGTATCTGTATTCACCAAACCATAGTTATTTAAAGTGAAAATAGAATATAAATTTAGGTTCATATAAGAAGAGGTTGTTTTTCTATAATGCATATCTATTTTATGTACTTAAAATATATTTTTTCGTGTACTAAATAATTTTTTTTTCTGTAATTATATATATATATATATATATATTTAGCATACCTACTAGATAGTGGTATCACAGACAATATATGACTAAATTAGATGAGAGCTTTAGGAAATGTTTAGATTTAACTATAATACCTTTTAAAGTGAAGTAAAAGTACAAAGCAATTATTAAGATTACGTAATTTAAAAAAAATTGTTCATGTAATGTACAGGGTGTCTCTGAAAAAGATGGACAACGCTTGACCACAGGTTCCTTGGATGAAAATAAGACTATATAGCTTAACTTACCTATATACAAAGGTGCACGTATACTGAGATATAGCCTTCTAAATATACGAGTAGAACAGATAATCTAGTTTTTTTTTCAAATAATTTAAAAACTGTTTTTCTTAGAAACTCCGAATTTGGTACACATATTTTTTTATATAAGGGCAATGCAAATAAAGAATTTGGTGAGAATACATATACAGGATGTTCTCTTTCTATTGCCTGTGCGCCACCGACTATCCCGTAACTTTTTTGTGTGTACGCCAGTGACGCCAGAATTTATATTTTTAAAAATAAGCACTATTTTAGAAGATTTTTTCCTTTTACAAAATTTTGGTGTCTAATAAACGTAATCGTTTTTTGATTTGGAGTAAAATTGGCATTACTTATACATTAAATAAAGGCAAACATTCCGATTACAAAAAAATAATTTAAAACTGCAGCCTCAAAGCAGGGACTAATAATGAAAAAACTTCGCATTTAAAAAAACAAAATTAACTACACATTTTTAGACAGTATTATCAATCAATAAAATAAAGAATCAACACTAGTATTTTAAATAAACAATACCTATCAACTAATAATATAAGAAAGTCAACATTAATATTTTAATTAAACCTAATTTGATACTTGTAATCACATTAAAATAATATTACCGTAAATGCTCAAAGTGACTTCCTTGTTCTTGAACGCAGGCATTAATTCTTCTTAGGAAATTAAAATGAAATTTACACAATAATTGTGTATTACATCTCATAATATTAATTTCATTTTGTACTCTTTCTCATGATTCATTTTCTATATTTACTGAAAAGCTATAAACTATCCTCAACGCTTAACTGGGCATTATTTCTTTCCTCTACCTATCTACCTGCTAGGATAGTGCTCATCTAAGTATTTCCTTACCGATAAGGCAAAATAGGAAGGGCCCCATCATGCTTAAAAATCGTATTCATTCGTAGTGTTATCGGGAACTCTTCAGGCAGATAGGAGAAATTCTAAATAATTTTCTGCCTTCAATGTAGCAGGTAATATAACAGGACCAATTAAAATACTACCAGTAATACCAGATCAATCAGTAATCTTAAATTCATGTCGGAACCGTCTTTTACTGATTCCGTGTCATCACAACATAAATATAAACATAAACATGTTCATTATGTGAATTAAAAATATTCCTTCCAGTAAAAGCGGTTTCGTCTGTAAACAGGATTTTCTTGTGGTTATTATCGAAGCAAGACGTGACGGAGGATTTATTGGTAGGTAAAAGTTCTTGAACTGATTGGAAGGTGGAATGGTTGTAATAACTGGCCTTTTAGTACTCTATTAACGGAACTTTTTGAAAGCCAACCTCTGCCGCTAAACGCCTTGTACTTACTTGCGGAATTTCTTCGACCCTTTCCAAAATTTGTTCCTCCAGCTGAATAGTTCTAGCCGTACGTTGGTCACGATTTAATGTTATAGGTAAAAAACTGTTCCCGAAGGCGTCTCTCCACGTGAGCAAATGTTTTGTGATTTGGAAATCTTCGATTAGGAAATGTTTCAGCATATGATCGAACACTAGCACAACAATTTCCTTCACAATAATCCAAAAATAATTACATATTAGTTTGTTCAGCAAAAGTATAAATTGCAACCATAGTAAAGAAGATATTAAGAAACAAAGAGTAAGCTAAAATTAAATGACACCTAGTTTGACACTGAACCTTTTAATTATTGCTGTGAATCTGTCTCTTTGTTATGTCGCACTCGCATTAGACTGATGTAATTATCTTAAACTGATTTTATATTATTTAATGTGTAAAAATGCCAATTTTACTCGAAATCCACAAACGATATCAAAATTTTGTAAGAGGCAAAAAATCTTATAAAATAATGCTTATTTTTAAAATTATAAATTCTAGCCCCACTGGCGTACACACAAAAAAGTTACGGGATGGCCAGTGGCGCACAGGCACTAGAAAGAGAACAATCTGTATATGTATTTGAGCATTTACTGTAATATTATTTTAATGTGATTACAAATATCAAATTAGGTTTATTTAAAATGTTAATGTTGATTTTTTATATTATTAGTTGATATTGTTTATTTAAAATATTAGTGTTGATTTTTTATTTTATTGATTGATAATACTAAGACTAAAAATGTGTAGTTAATTTTTTTTTAATGTGAAGTTTTTTCATTATTATTCCCTACTTTGAGACTGCAGTTATAAATTATTTTATAATAATCGGAATTTTTGCCTATATGTATAAATAATGCCAAGTTTAGTCGAAATCCATAAACAATACCAAACTTTTGTAAGATGAAAAAAATCTTCTAAAATAATGCTTATTTTTAAAAATATCAATATTGGCGTCACTGGCGTACACATAAAAAAAGTTACAAGATAGCCAGTGGCGCACAAGCAATCGAAAGAGAACATCCTGTACATGTATTCTCACCAAATTCTTTATTTACATTGCCATTATATAAAAAAATATGTGTACCAAATTTGAAATTTCTAAGAAAAACAGTTTTCAAATTATTTGCAAAAAACTAGGTTGTCTGTTCTATATTTAGTTACTACCTATATACTTTTGTATATAGATAAGTTAGGATAAATAGTCTTATTTTCATCCAAGAAACCTGTGGTTAAATGTTGTCCGCCCTTTTCAGGGACACCCTCTGTAATATATAAAATGAAATGATGTGGCAAAAGAATTTACCTTTATTTTGTATTATTGTATAAAATCATTATTTGTCTGTCCATCCACAATCTAGTACGACACAAGGTTGATGATAATGGCGTAGATTCTATTATAGTCTGTTTGGAAATGAAAGAGAGTAAGAACTGGCCATGGGCGTGGTAATATTTCGTTTCAGGTAATTATCGGGTAACACTAACGCGAACAAGTAATGGGTGTACATTAGTATATTTTACTGGATACATCATAGGGCAGGAGCCAGTGTATTGTGACAGATCAATCCAGTCTTAGAGCTGAATATACGAAGACGTGCTAGTGCAGTAGAGTAAAATTCGACTTGTGTTTAGTGACTATTGTGCCAGTGGATATAATATTGTTTGGGTAAAATGTCGAGCTTATCAGATTACGTACCTGCTAAACGCGTGAAAAGATGTGCGCTGTCTCAGAATGAGAAGATTATTATATTAAATGTATTTAATGCATTGAAACACCAAAATCCTACCAACAGTGTTGACGACATCGTGGAAAAGTGGGAACTCGATAATTTAATTGACGTTACTGTGGAACCTATCGTTATCAATCTAGGAGACGAAGATAATTCATCAGAATATTCAGAGGATGAATTTTAATATACCTACTTTTTTATTTTCTTTATTGTACATTTATACAACACTACATTTACTCACCATAATTTGAATTTTCAAAATACATATATTTTTGTGTGGAATAAAAGTCTATTCATTAAATTTAAATAAATATTTTGATAATAATATTGAATAATTTTATTTGAATTACTAAAAACCCTCTTAACCCGGTTATGATGCTTAAAGTAGCCTCATGTTTTGAAATGCTGTTTTTATATTGTTTACTTATAAGAGAAATGGACCGAGAAATTGAAGCGGCATAGACAAAGACGGATTGTCGGGGATTAAATTTTAGCTACCTGCTACAATTTAGTACAACCCGGTCACACAAAGTTTTTTTAAAAGTACACCTCATCTATACCGATAATACATAATATAAAAATATTGAATATAAGCACCAGTACTACATTTATTTACGATTTGCATACATAATAAGATTTTATTACTCTCTTTCATTTCTAAACAGACTATAGAAATTTTTAAAATAAAAAAAAAATGTAAGGACTTATTTACTGAAATTGCTGAAATAAAATACTATAAATTTTTTGGGGCCAACACCCCATCGGATAGAAAAATATGAAAATAATAATTCACATTTCATTTTTCTTGTAAAATTCTTGTTTTTTATATATGTATAATTCCATATCTATAAATATTCACATAACAATTGAGACCAATTGAAAATGCAATATTTAAAACGCAGAAATAGGTCAGCTCATTTATGTCGCTCATTAAGAAATGATGTTAGAAACAAGAAAAAAAATATTTGGTTGTTTAGGTACATTATTTAATTATTTCAGTACGTATTGACATTTGGATAGTTATTTTTACTTTTTTGATAATTATTAATTAATATGGGTAATGAATGTAACGTGTTTGCTAGATTCAGTGTAATTCGGTGTTGAACGGAGTTTTAGTCCGCAGAATTATTGTTTCCTACAATCATTAATTATTAACTAAAAGCTTGTCTTTGGAGTTGCTTTTTAGTATACCTAAATGTTAGTGTCAATGAATAGACTTCACCAAATAAAAAAATTAGGAAATTTGGAATTGATTTGAATTAGCTTAATATCTTTGAACGTAAAATATTCGTATAACATTTTACCTGTCGTGTCCGAAGAGAATAAGTAACAACCGAAATTTTCGGGATTTTTCTTGTGATATCAATGAAATACATAAAATATCGTCGAATGTTGTATTTAGAAGATAAAAACTAAACTTGTGTTTATTTAATCAAACACCCTGTATATTTGGTATTTGAAATCCTCTCTTTTCTCGATTCAACTAAATATGCATGTTGTATATTTTCTTCGACAGTTTGCACATTATTTTGATTTATTTCCTGACCCAGCACAACAGATAGTCAAGATTGTCATGAAATTGTATGTTTATGCAATATTAAATTGATTTTTCCGTGTTTTTTTTTTAATTCCGAGCATTCCCAACATTAAGCTAAAACATGCTTATTAAACACGTTTTTCAAAGTTTAATAAGATTGTTTGAGACCATTTAAAATATATCCGATACAAAAATACATCTAATTGTCTAAACCAACATGTCCTAGTTTAAAATTCGACATCATTAGAACAATTCTTAAAAAATCAAATAAAGACAAATTATTTACTGAAATAATATTAAATTAATATAATTTTTGTTGTCCCATTGATACAAAATTACAGAAACACAAAGTTATGACTAAAAAATAAAGCAAGTAAGTATCTTAAGGTAATAATACGCAAAAAACCTTTAAACCTTTTCGGGATATGGTCATTAAAATAAAAGTATACTTTTTAACTACTTATTTCATATATTAACGGTAATTTCTTCACTAAGTACTTACAAAACCATGTTAGAATTCTGCATTTAGTGCCGTAGATACGAGGGCCAGCCCCTCTCGTAAAGTGTGATTCGTGTTTGTGAAGCTGTTATTACGTATTCCTAAAATATTTCAAAAAATTGTTTTTTTTTTCTATATAGAAAAGAAAAAAATGCAATTGCTATTGTTTTACAATTATTTTACTGGCCGAGTATATATTAACTTTATAGTACTATGTCCAATTTTCCTTATCCTGAGGATAATTTTATCATTTCTAAAACCATAAACAAAATAATTATCACAGACTATTATGAAAGGGGACACCGAAGTAATAAAACAGATCTATGGCTTCTATGTGCACCAGAAATTGGAACATCTGAAAGGACTGTGGACCAGTGAACGCCCACTTCGCCAAACCTCCGAAAAAAAGCCCGCGCCTCCGCCAAAATCCACCACCCTCCCGTGCCTAGCCTATTCAACCCACTCACCTCTTACATTTTCCGCAGACCATGAACGCCAGAAGGGAAACCAGCCAGAGTCCGCATCGCAGCACACATATCGCGCGGGTAGTCACTAAGGAGCCGCGGTCGGTGCGTTCTGCGGCCGATGGAGCATCCCTTGCTACTGGGGTGCAGCATCCCCCGGCTGCCGTGGGGTGCCGAAGGAGACCGGAGTCGACCGAACGGAGTCAGTCAATACCAGGTCGGAGGGGAGAGGGGGGCGCGGCTCGGAGAACGAGCCGGAATTATCGCTGGCAGTGGAAATGGATCGGATGCCGTCTGCAGGATGTGGAGGATCGGCCTGGGCTGCGATATAGGCCGGTGCAGATGTTGCCGGACTTGGTCATCGCTTAGGAGGTTCAGTACGAGTCGTTTGAGAAATACAGAGGCCAGTAAATTCTTCAAAAGCAATCAGAATTCCTGTCAGCATTTTTTAAGATTCCTCCGTGTCTTCTACAGAGTGTACATATTTAAATGCTACCAAATAAGCCTCAGGTTATAATATGACTGATATAATGGGGTAAATTAGAGTCTTAATTAAATATAATAATGTTTCCGCCTACTAGTTCCGCTATTCTGCCGTCATCGGGAAGAAGGACTGCGGACTGCGGACTTTCCGCAAGCCAATTTTTTTACAAATAGTACCCTGAAAGGAGGTTGTATTCTACTAATTATTTTATTGATATCGCCTACTACGATTTTTTAAAAAGGTCGTTTTTCCAGAAAGTAGTATTAGGCATTTTTTATTAAAAAGATCGGTAATATTACCAGGCTATTCAACACCCATTAAAATACCCATATACCAAATGTGAACGACAAATGTGTATTAAGTGTTTTTTTATGTGGTGCCAAACTTCGAAAAATGGGACAACTAAAAATTATAATAAGCAGGTCAAAGATTGCCATGAAAGTGAAAACAAATGCTAATCGGACAAAGAAAGAATACAGGCACTATAAATTTAATACTTTTAAAACAATGTTTAATTGTATTTGGCATTAATAAATTACTACTACTACTACTACTACTACTACTACTACTACTACTACTACTACTACTACTACTACTACTACTACTACTACTACTACTACTACTACTACTACTACTACTACTACTACTACTACTACTACTACTACTACTACTACTACTACTACTACATCTATGGACAAGTGGAGAGGTTTTAAACAGAGGAAGATAACACTATCGGTTGCCGAAAAACGTCGCCTCGCGTGGATAAAGAGCGTTTCTGGGAAGTTTTTGTTTGAGATTTGTAAAATGGTTAGTTGTCCTGGGTGTTGGTGGAATAATTGTAATTGATGATTATTATACGTGATTTACTCGGATTGAAACGACGATTAGCAATAAAAGACGTTACTGTTGGGTATAAAAGGTTGAGTTGAGTGTCCGCCAGAGTTTCTTATTGGTAAACGTGCACGAAATTTTTGTAAAAATATCATTAAAATCCTAACTCATTACAGAACGACATTATTTATTTATTTTTATCTATACGATTTGCATGGGAGGTAGTGGTTTTTTCTCCACCCAATTTTTTTGGAAGAACTTCACGAATGGATTTTGCGAGACAGAGTTTTGTGATCTGTCGGAAAAGAAACCATTGCAGTGATAGGTTTAAATACAACCCACTCGGCCAGCGATCATTCCCCGTCCCGTGGAAAAAGTGCCAGCTTATCACGTGTCCTGTTAAAGATAAATACCCAATACCTAATAATTTCGACTTCTTTTTCACCGATTCAACAGATCAATATTATCCATAAGCAGTGGCGGCGCGTGAGCATTGATTGAATGTGTTCTGCTTAGGGTTGTTATATTTGTTGAATTGATTCCCGGGACATTAAGAGCCCGGAGAGTTTCTAAATGGCGCCGCAGGCGAAAAATTTTAAAATTTTCAAGGTCACGCGTTTTCCTGGCACTTCTGAATTTCAAGGAACAATCCATTTATACAAAAATACAGATTTTCACAGGAACGATTTTTGAAATCGATACCCTTTTGAAATATCTATTCACGAATTACCTACTGACGGTATAAATAAATTGAAATAAACTAAATATATTTTTTCTTTATCTTTTTTTATTTAATATGTACATTATATTATATTCCGGGAGTTATACGTGCAAATCCGAAATCCGGGACCATACAGCTAATTCCCGGTACAATCACAGAAAATCCCGGTTATACCCATGTGGCTAGATGTTCTTTTAATATGTCATCAAGATCTGCACTAAAATTTATGAGTCCACGAAACACATCAGAGTTGTCTGAATTTTTTGTCTCGTCGTATCCGCGAAGTGCTAATTCGAAAGCTCGGCAAAATTTTATGCAATCTATGATTTTAGATAATACATAACGATTTTTCGTTACCTGTTCATTGTGCTTCCGTATATTATCCCAATATGCAGAATCTAACTGACTTGTTGCTAACTGTTGCAATATCCTGTATAAATATTATGAGAATATTATAATAAAACTACAATTCTCTAAATTAATACTTTTTCTTGGTTGAGAGTACTTAGAAGTTAAAGAAATCACTTGGCGCTCTAAAGTGTATCCATTTTTTATTTTATTTAATAACACAGGCCGACCGACAAAATTTGTCGGACCTTCTAAACCAGAAACCAGAATGTACTTTTCCGAAGGATTTTGGTGCGCTAACATAACCTCAAATATGTCAAAAGATCGTGATTTTGGCAATTTTAGGTTAGGATATCTCGAAAACTAGCCAAAAATGATTTTTGTTTAATAACACTGTGACACAAAATTGAACTTTCGGAATCGGAATGGGATGAAACCAAAAGAAAATGAAAGTTGACGCTCTCCATAACAAAACCCTCATGGGTTTTTTCTAGTTCAGTTTTTTTTTACACGCATTTGAAGTTTGTGATTTTGGAGGGCTGTGTAGCAAGTGAAAATCATTAAAAATTTCATAAAATAATGCTTATTTATTTTTATTATCCTAGAAAGTCGTAGTATTTTACTGTTTTTGGGGTCGAGGAATCCATTATTGCTATTTATTTTTACATGAAACTAACGCTAGATGGCCCTGACATACAAATTTTGTTATTTTTTTTGGCTGTATTGTAAAATATATTTATAATAATATTACAAAGTACATTTTATTGTTATCAGTACGCTACTATTAAAAAAATGGTCATTTATCTTAATAATATTTTTGTCTTTTTGGATCCGCTAAATCATATTGATGATGATGATGTGAATTTCCATGTTTAACGTACCAAACTCTCCAAAAGCAGTAGATTGTGGATCTATGTATGGTTGTTATTCATCGTCAGTATCCTCTTCATCGGTGGTTCTCTTTAACCACCAGCATAAATCTCCTAACATAGAATCTAGCTTCTTTCCTCTATATCTAGTTTCCATGGTTAGAGCTATTTGATGAAAACGTTGACCTTGCTCATCAGACTCGGTGGAAAGTTAGTTTTCAAACCAATCCATATGGTGATGGAGAAAATGAGTTTTTAAAGACATATTCACACCAAGTTCATCAAAGGCTTGCAAGAGACGTTTAATTCTCTGTTTACTATCTGCTTCTCGTTTTTTACCAAGAACGTTCCCAATTACATCTTTTATTGCATTCCATGCAACTAATTGATTTTGATCCAGAGAATTGTCAAATTAATTACTTTTCATTAATCTTCTAATGTCTGGACCATTAAACATACCTGTAAAATTAGAAAAAAGTATATTGTAAATACATTTTTTTGAATTATTTATTTTATTTGTATACAATACCTTCTTTTACTTTGCTAGCACTGAGTCGTGAAATGTAGATCTTAAAGTAGTAAAAGCTGGTCCACTCACAGAAAGCAATTTTACAAAATTTTTGAAAAGACCCAATTTAATATGAAGTGGTGGTAGCAATACTTTATTTGTTGGTACAAGAGGTTCATGGATAACATTAGCTGTTCCAACACGAAAAACGTCTCTCTTTTCCCAGTCACTTTTTCGATATTGGTTTCCTTTGTAACGTGTGTTCCACAAGCATTAAAGCACATGTGTTTCGTATAGCCACCTTGTAAACCACAAAGTAAGGCCACCATTTTCAAATCACAGCATACACGCTATTTATGCTTCTCATAGTTCAACGATTCCAGTAGATATTTTACTGATTCGTAGGTTTCTTTAGTGTTCAAATTGTATGCTATTGGAATGTTCGATTTTTTGTTATTGTGGTATAATAAAACTGCTTTCATACTGCTTACATACAAACTGATAACAATAAAATGTACTTTGTAATATTATCATAAATATATTTTACAATACAGCCAACATCAAAAATTGATTTTTTAGCCTCAAAAAAAGTAAAAAATCGTTTTTCCTATGAAAATCTAGAAAAAATAGCTAAATTTGTATGACAGCGCCATCTAGCATTAGTTTCATGTAAATAAAAAGCAAAAATGGATTCCTCGACCCCAAAAACAGGAAAATACTACAACTTTCTAGGATAATAAAAATAAATAAGCATTATTTTATGAAATTTTTAATGATTTTTACTTGCTACACAGCCCTCCAAAATCACAAACTTCAAATGCGTGTAAAAAAAAACGATCACTGAACTAGAAAAAAACCATGAGGGTTTTGTTATGGAGAGCGTCAACTTTCATTTTCTTTTGGTTTCATCCCATTCCGATTTTGGTTGTTGCACAGTGTAATCATATCACCAGAAATTATTAGCCATTTAATGCTAAAGAAAGGGTTACAGTGTGTACAAAAACATTTTTTAAAATTAAACGGTGTTTTAGGTGTAATCTTAACTTTCTTCTGTTTCTTCTTTATAATAATATGACTTATATGAGATAGAACTAAAAAACACAAATAAGTAGTGATATCCGAATTAAAATTAATACTATAAACAGCTTGATTAAATAAAATAAAAAATAAAAAACTCTGTAAATATAACCATTAAGAGAAGAAATCTTTTGAAAAAAAAGAATGACTATTGGCATTATATTAGAAATTTGTGAAGGTTTTCTAAATATTTTAAATTTATGTGAATGTGAAACCTTTGAAATTAATTAATATAAAAAATTTAATGAGTTATTGATCTAAACTGTTCAATTCAACCAAATTACCATTCTAACAAATTAGTATATCAACATGTCGGTATCAATTAGTCTAGGCGGTAAAGCATTCGAGGCGTTTTTATTTGAAGTCATCCATTTTGTTGTACAGAAAAATCCCTAATATCGTATAGGATAAGAATCCGAGTTTGCCTGTTCCAAAAAACCATTGCTAAATTCGGGGGAACAACAAACATACAAAAAGAACGAAAAATGACCCGTTGTTCGACATATACGTATTTTCGACACTGTAACATTGAAAGTAAGCCTAAAAGAGGTCATTGTTTATTTTTTGTTTATTTGACGATTTTCTATAAAGTTACAACTACGAATCAAAAAAGTTAAATTTTGTATTAACAATGGGCGAAAAATAGTAGAAAATCATAATATGTATATTATATTTGGAGCAATTTTTAAAATAAGTAAGTAAATATTTATAAATTAATATTGATGAAACTTTGTGAACAAATAGTAAAACATTTCTCAGTTCTACCCCAAAAAATTTCCAATGATCGATAGCGCGGGTTGACAGGATTGTTTATTAAGAAAATTTCAAAAAGTTTATCGCATACGTGGGTTTAAATTAGGGTTTAGAAAGGGCACACACTTTTTAGGGGTACTTGTAATAATAAACAATGATCAATACTAAAAATACCTACCTATTTTTACACTTTCATAATCATTTAGAATTTTTTTAAATTTTTTAACATTTTCCTCTGTAAACAATTATTTATTGTCCAAGAAATATTCTATGCCATCGACCAAATCTTGCACACAAAAAACAACGTCGTAGTCGGGTCCTTTTTCGTTCTTTTTGTATTTTTGTTGTTCCCCTGAATTTAGCAATGGTATTTTGGAATAGGCCAACTCGGATTCTTATTCAACAAAATACATGACTTCAAACACAAGCGCCAAAGCCTACTTTTACTGCTCTACCGCCTGGACAAAATATACAAGTTTATTTTTGTGAATATTAACATTCGAAAACGGATACAAACAAAACCAACTCCAAATAATTTATAAAAACATTCGAATGTGACGGTGCTAATGTATTACCCATTCCAAGACTATCAGTTTGTTTTTTAGTCATATTACTAAAATTAAAAATATGATTAGGACAAATTTTAAGTAAACTAAAAATACAATTTGCAAGATCATCAGATAAATTAAACACATTGTAACAAAAAGCAATGACATTAGTACATACATGTTTTATCAGTTACAAACATCAAGCGAAGCCAAGATAGAGATTTCAGAAACAAATACATTCTTAATTTTATCTGTTAAATTTAAAGAATATATTATTGCCAACTGAAAAGAAAAATTTAACTTTCTTTTAAAAAATTTATTAAAAACTTGTACTATAAATTTATAAGGAGAATTTACAAAAGAAACAACGGGCCCAATTGGACAATTTTCTTGGTGAAATCATATAATCTTACTCATATAATAGATTCACAATCATTGGCCATTTAGTTTATATTATTTTCTTCTAGTTTTAATCATTTGTGCCCTTTCATTTAAATATACCCTGTGGTTCACGTACTTAATAAGTAGATCCCTAATTAACCGTACGTTACAGGCCTGTACTTCGTTGATATATAGCATTATGAAAAATATTGATTTTGCAGAAATGCAATTTTAACATAACAACAAGAAACAATATTATAGAATATTAAAAAAACTAACACAGCGTGCCACATAGGCTACTAATTGCTTTTTATGATACCAACGATCCATCAACCTACAGAGCTATATCGATCATCCCCTGTTTCGCAAAAATTTACAAAATAATATTGAAAAATCAACTTCTTGTATATCTAGAAAATAGCAATCTCTTCAGGTCCAATCAGTTCGGCTTCAGAAGTAATATGGCAACTACACTTGCAATAGACAGACAAGTTGACTTCATTTATAAACAGTGGGTTTGATGGGGATAAGAATGTGTATTCGATGTTTGTTGACCTCAACAAAACCTTCGATTGCATCTGTCACAATGTAGGTACTTATTGATAAATTACAATTTTATAGTTGTACTCCCGAAGCACATCACTTATTCGTACCTCTGTAATAAGCAACAATCCGTGGTTCATAATAACTACAAATCAAAAACATTAAATTTGAGTTACGAAGTACCTCAAGGTTATGTTCTGGGACCACTATTATTCCTATTATGTATTAATGATTTCCCAACTTCTGTAAAGATGTGTTCACGATACTTTTCGCTGATGACACTAGCTTATCCGTAGTCAATAATGTTTCGGATAATCTGATGGTGGACATTCCAATAATCGAGGATAACGCATTACATTGGTTCACTTCAAATAACTTATGCCTAAACGCATCTAAGCAAGACCGAAAAAATGATGGTCATCTTTCGTGAAGTGGACGATGTAAACAATCCTGATGCAGTAAAATTTCTGGGAATATATTTGGATCCGAAATTGCAATGGGATAAACACTACAATAAAATCTTCAAAGGCATATATTTAATTCGCAGCTTGTTTACTGCTTATCATAGCCTTACTCACTCCCGAATATCCTATGCTATCCTGGTTTGGGGTCATTCATATATACTCCAGTGTCTTTTATACGTTAAAGAAAATGAAGAGTTGTATACCTACTGTCTGTAGCCAAATCCAGTCTCATAATACTGGAAACAAAAATGGCATAAATTTAAATTTTCATCGCTTAAGTAAAACACTAATTCAGTTTTTTATTGTATTACCAGCAACAGTACGTCATCTTAACCCTATATTATTTAAAAGCAAAATAAAACACTTTCTTTAACCAACGCATTTTATACTACGCAAGAATTTTAAAAAATTGATCTCACCCTAATATAATTAAGTTAGACGTAGTTTCGCACATTTCAGTTGCATTGTTTCAGTTTTTTCTTATAAATTAAACATTACTCATAATCTTATTTTATTATTATTTTAACATGATACGTCTTCTTTCAAACATTTTTGTTTTAACATTTGACAACCATTTATTGCTTCTACTTATACTGTTATTTTATTTCCATTTTTTTGTTCTTTGTATTCTGTACTAATTACGTGTCAACATTGCTGTACGTGTGTGTATACTGTGTTGTGTTTTATTATTTATTTTTTCCCTAAAAACTTTATACCATTCCTGTTATTCTTTTTGACGTGTGTAAACACTTTTTGTGTAAGTAACATTAATAAAAATTTATCTATCTATTATTTATCTATATATCTATTTTCCTAACCGTTTACGAGCAATCTGTGGGGAGTATAGTGAAGAATCCCTACAGTTTTAGTTTGGTTATTGTGCAAGTGTATTTACCATGACCTTTATAATCTAAGGTAATTATTTCAGATTTTTCAGATTCAAAATTATTTGAGAAAATTTGAATTTTATTCCAGGGATATGTTACGTTTCCAAAATATTCGACTTAATTAATAGTTTTTTAAATTAATCTTCCTCTGAAATACATAGAACCTGGACTTCGGTTAACGTTTTCTGAAATATATTTGAAAAAGCTTTTGGTGAAAATTCAATTCATCTGTATACATATATGTATAACATTTCGACAATTAAATTCAAGTTTTTTGTAGCTAATTAAATATATCAAAATTAATCAATTGTCAAGAAAACGTTTTGATCTTCGTAATTTCTATCCGTCTTTTATACACGTTTATTTACTGAAAATATTAATTACATTTTAATGTAATGTATTATAATGAGATATGATTACGAAGAACTAATTTTGTAGGCAGTATTGTAGGGATTAAGTAATAAAATGCCTGATATTAGTTTATTGCAAATAACAGTTAGTATTAATTGATTAATTAGAATTGTTTGGGATACTTACGGCCTTAATCCAGATAACGATTTCCTATTGCAGCAAAAAAGGCTCTTAGATGCTTATAATAAAATTAAGAAGTACCTAATAAATTTAAATAAATCTAACCTGTCTCTCAAAGAGTATTCAGTGTCAGTCAGTCCAAATACTCGAAGTAATTCAAAATGTTTGAAATAGAAACAGACGAAGGCTTTGTAGACGACTATGATGTGAGTTCGTATATGGTGGACTACATGGAGCTTAATTTAGAGGGTATTCCGGATTTGATACCAATAAAAAATCCAATAAAGACGAAGAACGTTGTGCAACTTGACGAGTTTCAAAATAATGTGAGTGCGTATACGTTGGAGTATATGCTTGCTAAATTAGAAGGTATGCCTGATCTAATACCAATAAAAAAATTAAAGAAAACGAAGAAGGTAAGACAAGTAGCCGCGTCTAAAAAGAGTAACGGAGCTCAAAGCCAGCGAAAATTACCAGAAAGCTAGTTTTCAAGTGAGGTTCTAAAAAATGTGTTGAAGGACATATTTGATAATATCTGAGACTATATTATATAAATTGTTAAAGTAACGTGTATAGTTTTATATTAACTAATGTTTTGTACTATGATAAAATATACATACATACATAGATACATAGAATGAAAGTGTTTTGTAAAAATTGATAAGGGCACATTTAATATATTATTTTATATAATTAGACTTAGTAAGATATATTAATATCTGCTACTTTTACCAAAATAAATTTATATTTATTGCTATTACAATTGTATACTGTAAGACTTTTTCCCAAAAATTTTTTTTGGGGAAACAAAAAACACGGGTCTCATAAAATTTAAAGTAGGTTAACATTCCAAAGGTCCAAAAAAAATCGACGAGGTCGATTTTTTTTTTCGTTTAACCCATACGGAAACTACCATACGTAAAACAAGTGCTAAATTTGGCACGTTTGTGCTTTAATTAAAATGTACTCATGTTTTGAAGGACTGGTTTCAACTTAACTATTTTCTAATAGTTTTTAATGTAATTTTAATAAATATTTTTTAAATTTTATTTCGTAAAATGCTAATAATATTATCTACTCTTCAAAATGTCATCATTCCAAAAATTATTTAACGAAGACAATATAGTCTGCAGGCCGTATTGAAAAGGGTTCAAACAGGCTAATCCCTTTTCCATTAAAATTGTTTACCTAATTTTTACTCCTTGTAATTACTGTAATCAAGGAATTTAGCAAAAAATTATTAACATTTGTAGGCTTTTTAATGTTTGTCTAGGGTTTTAATTAGCAATACAATACACAACTTCTTGAAAATAACCGTAGTAACAATTCGAGGAGGAGTATTCGTCTGTACTCGTCGTCTCTCAATTCCTGTCTCGCAACAGCAAATTATACATTAGGCGATATTAACTAAACACACAATAATATTATGGATATGAAAATAATAAATATCTACAGAATCATCAAAACGTCAAAAAACTTCTGTTGACAGCCAACAACTATGATATTCATTTCATGCATTTAAATAATTAAATACAAAATTTTAAATAACAAATTTGTAAAACAATGTAAAAATATCTTTAAGTATATAATATGTTGATACGTATACCACATTAGGTACGTAATTAAAATCTTAAAACAATACCTATATCGTTTCTACTTATATCAATAAAAAATACACAAAATATATCTTTACGCGGGAAATTACAATAAACCGGAACCAGTTCTATTGTGTCTAATTTCTTGGTTAATTTATTGGGGTAAAAAAAATATTAAAGTTTTTATAATAAGGCTATTAGCAATTCAGGTCGAAAACATTTTATTGTCTTCAGCTCAATTTATTGAGTGAAGAATTTATAAACGTTTGTTTGTATAACGAAATTTAAATAGACTATACAGAAAATATCAAAGTCAAAATAATTATTGAAGGGATCTGAGACTGTAACATTTTTATAATAATTATTATCATACTACAAACGAGGGTGAGTATTCTTCCCTTCACGGGTAATAAAATAAACTTCAGGAAATTCACGGTTGTAAGTTTGATGTCGAATTTTTCAATTTGCAAATTGCGAATAGTGGCCAAGGGCCATATCTATCAAAGAAAATGGACATTGCGGGAACATTTCTAAACAGTTGTCAGTTTCCTTGCCTCTTTCATGGGCCCAGTGGTAGGTGTGATGTTCATCTGGTTCTGAGGGAAGCACACGTTGCTCGGGAAACCTACGAAAAAAATTATTTCAGTTTCAAGGAAATAAAATGTAACAAGTGGTGTTATCATTACTAATTTATAAAAACATAATATACAGGGTGATTTCACTTTAAATACAGAAGCTGCAGGATTAGATTCATTATCAGAAAATAAGTAGAGTTTGTTCTATAAACTTTTTTCCTGCGCGACTTGATATTCGAAATACAGGGTGTTAAAGTTTACAGTATATATATATNTACTAATTTATAAAAACATAATATACAGGGTGATTTCACTTTAAATACAGAAGCTGCAGGATTAGATTCATTATCAGAAAATAAGTAGAGTTTGTTCTATAAACTTTTTTCCTGCGCGACTTGATATTCGAAATACAGGGTGTTAAAGTTTACAATAAAATAAATTTTTTGTGCCATATCTTCATAATGCACTGACGGAACTGAATGAAATTTACTACAGTGTTTTCACATAATTAGACCTTTCATTGAATGTAATATTAACCTTGTGGCTTTACCCAGTGGCGTGCTACTGGAGGTGCCGCCCCATTTTGTCAAGAAAAAAAATAAGCCACTGAAGTTTTTTTTTGTAAAAATAATGTTACATTCAAGTACTGTTACGTTAAATGAATGAAAAATGTTTCTTGGTGTTTTTTAATAGTTGGGATATTTGGGTTTGTTTTTACGTTTTATTGAATTTTCCCAATAAATTAATTCGTTTATTTGATAAAAACCTTCTGATTTTAACCAGTGACGTACTACTAAAGCATCCACTAACTTTTCCCAAGAGAGAATACGCCACTGGCGTTTTTTTTTGTAGAAATAATTTTATATCTGGATAAAATATCAAACTAAATAATAAAATATCATTAGCAAATAGGTCGAGTAAGTAATGAAATAACAAGTCTTACAACAAATATTGTTCAAAACGAAATCCTTCCGCATCAATATACTTTTGACATCTTCTAATCAGGCTACTTATAGATTATCGTAAAGCTTAACTGATAATGTAGACAAAAGAATAAATTTTTGTAGAAGCATTTTAAAAAATATATGACTATGTGGACTAAATTTGCGTTTTATGGTCCCCAAATAAGTAAATTAACACTTTTCATTCATTCAACGTAACAGTACCTGAATTTAACATTATTTCTACAAAAAACCGCCAGTGGTGTATTTTTTCTTCTAATTCTAATTAAGTGAATATCGTTCAGCGCAATATGTAGATATGACAGAAAATATATACAGCGCAGCGTGGTAAAAAAGTTCTGCATAAAATTCATATTTTCGTTAAACAATTTTTTTTTCGAAAAACGGTGAGACCCGTCGATTTTTATTTGATCCAGGGCATCTTGTTATGTGGGAAAAATTTTTTTTCGATAATCCACTTACGGCAGCGATGCATANTAAAAAATAAAGGGTACTTTGTGTAGAATAGTTCTATCCAAATATTCACAGTTTTTGAGATATCTCGCTTGAAAGGTTTTTCTAGTCGATATTGGCTGCTTACATTTTCTGATACTGACAGGTTATACTAATATATACTAAGCCCATTTTCTTATCAGATGTTTAGTAAGGATGACTCTTCCGAATTATGCTCCAAAAACTGGCCTGCGTTATACAGGGTGACCAAAAATGTCATGTCAAAATTGCCAATTGAAAAATTGAAAAACCTCGAATTTTTTAAATGTAACACCCTGTATATTTTCATACCACGAGATGTAGAATTAAATTCTCTACAGCTTTGCTATACCTGCTCCTATATCAAAATTCATTAGTTTTTCATGAAATCTCATTTCTATGAAAAAATGCGAAATTTACAAATAGCTTATATGTAAAAAAAACGTAGTAGGCTCCTGTCAAAGGATAATCTGTAAAATTTTCGATTCACATAAGAATTAGTAAATATGGTGTACGCCCTAGGAGAAGCTCATGGTAACTGTTTATTGGCAAGTCGTATTTACCAAGCTAATAATCCAGATTTACAAAGATATCCTCGTACAAAGTGTTTTGTAAAACTGAAGAAGAGCTTTGAAAGAACGGCAAATGCAAATTATGAGAAGACAACAAGAACACACGCATGCATTAATAAGGATAGTCAAATTGACATTTTGGGATGTGCAGTCCAAAATCCATCTACAAGTGCCAGAGAAATTAGTGATGAAGTTAGTATTTCCAAAACTGTAGTTAATAGAACGTTAAAGAAAAACCACTTCCACCCTTATCATTCTGAGCATAACCAATTCTTAACACAGCAAGATTTTCAGAAGCGAGTACAGTTTTGTCAGTGGGCAACTATAAAGCTACAACAAGATGAAACTTTTTTTTCAAAGGTGTTATTTACTGACGAGTCTTCCTTTGCCAATACTAGTCGAGAGAATTGACATAATTATCACCATTACGCCGATCATAATCCCAGATTAATAAGACAAGACTATCATCAACACCGCTTTAAAGTCAACGTTTGGGCGGGAATATGCGGAGAATATGTCATTGGACCACATTTTCTTGAAGGAAACTTAAGTGGTAATGAGTATTTGCAATTTTTACAAAACGACTTGCTCCAATTGCAGGGACATATTCCTCCGGACGACTGAAACAGTCAGTGGTTCCAACATGATGGTGCTCCTGCACATTCCACACTGGCCGTAAGTTTTCTCATTATGTAAGTTATGTAAATTCATAGAAAAACTGTTTCAGGTTAGAGAATACTTAAATGATTTGTATCCAGATAAGTGGATAGCGGTCCAATTCCATGGCCTCCCCGATCCCCAGACCCGTCTTGTCTTGATTTTCTTTTTATGGATCTATATAAAAGACAGGGTGTATGAAACTCCTCCGACAGATGTAGAAGATTTATGGGCAAAAATAAGAAATGCTTTTTTGACCGTAACTCCGGAAATGCTGCGAAATGTGTCAAGCAATTTTCGTCGTAGAATTGCTCAATGTCTAGAGAAAAATGGCAGACATTTTGAGCGGTTACCTGTTAATTACTAATTTAACTAGGTCGTTATTACTTTTGTTAGAAATGCACGATGTTAATTTACTGTTTAGGATACTGCATGCGTGTGTTCTTGTTGTCTTCTCATAATTTGCATTTGTTGTACTTTCAAACCTCTCCTTCAGTTTTACAAAACATTTTGTACGAGGATATCTTTGTAAATCTGGATTATTAGTTTGGTAAATACTTGTCAATAAACAGTTACCATGAGTTTTACTAATTATTCTATTATTTATTTACTAATTCTTCTTTAGAGTAATTCATTACACTTATTACTGTCTCTTTTCTATTAAACCTTATGGGAATCGAAAATTTTCCAGATTATCCTTTGACATGAGCCTACTACGTTATTTTACATATAAGCTATATGTAAACTTCGCATTTTTTCATAGAAATGAGATTTCAAGAAAAACTAATGAATTTTGGAATAGGAGCAGGTTTAACAAAGTTGTGGAGAATTTAATTCTGCATCTCATGGTATGCAAATATACAGGGTGTCGCATTTAAAAAATTCGAGATTTTTCAATTTTTCAATTGGCAATTTTGACATGATATTTTGGTCACCCTGAATAACGCAGGCCAGTTTTTGGAGCATGATTCGGAAGAGTCATCCTTACTAAACATCTGATAAAAAATGGGCTTAGTATATATTAGTATAACCTGTCAGTATCAGAAATGTAAGCAGCCAATATCGACTAGAAAAACCTTTCAAGCGAGATATCTCAAAAACCGTGAATATTAGAATAGAACTATTCTACACAAAGTACCCTTTATTTTTGATGTAGAATCCGAAAAAAATATAAAAAATGTGTGTTTCCATTTAAAAAACCAAAGTTGGTGTCTGGCCAGGAAAAGTGGAACACCTTGTATAGTTGAATATATTTTTAATTTGTACATTCCGAGAAATGTGGCAACACAGTAAAATGAAAAATCCATATATTCCTCATTTTAACATAGATATTGGACTTTCCCGCACTAGTGGGATACGCTGTAGGTATACGATATTCTATGCTTGTATATACTTAGTATTTTTTTACGAAAATAGAAGCATTATAAATTTCAGTCTGTGATAATGAACCTGATGAAGTCATAGCAACATGTGT
Source organism: Anoplophora glabripennis (assembly GCF_000390285.2). Classification (NCBI taxonomy): domain Eukaryota; kingdom Metazoa; phylum Arthropoda; class Insecta; order Coleoptera; family Cerambycidae; genus Anoplophora; species Anoplophora glabripennis. The sequence continues at coordinate 184,229 of NW_019416924.1, forward strand.
TAGCGAATATTGAACAAGTAAACATATTCTTTCGAATATTGGATATGTACCGACAACATGATACAGCATTTGTTTACGTTTGACAAATATTTGGCAAGTAACAGCATCATAATATAAAGTCGGCTTAATAATTATTACAAATAACACGTCAAAGAAAGCTGTGTTGTCTATCTTCACATACTAATAAATGTTAATGATAAAAACTATGTAACGTTGTAAATTAATCAGTTTGTATAATTACATGTTAAATATCTGGACAACAATACAATAAATATTTTGTATTGAGGTGAGTCAACCCCCTTATATTGAACTGAACACGAATTTCTGAAACTACAAAAATGGTAGTTATAAAATGGAACAAAATTGTATGTAAAGACTTTTTATAACATTTCTAAAATAAATATTTAACATTATTATTTTTTCTATTATGCTCGAAAACCGGTATTTTATTAAAATAAGTATTATCAGTCTTTGTTGTAAGGTACCTAGAGAAATAAATACTTACGACATGTACGTCGATACGCAGGTAAAAACTGTGTTATAAGTCCGACAATTCAAGCAGTAACAAAAGACACGTTCGTCTTTATTTTTCTTGTGAAAGATGTAAAAACATACAGGATGTTCTGTCACAAAAATAGTTTGGTTTGTTGTTCAGTTGCTTTTCTAAGCACAGTTTTGAAATCATAAGAACATTCCTACAACTGTGATCCATGAGTTTTATTTTAAATATGAAAGCAACAAAGAATGGTAAGTAAATAAACGTGTAACTCAATTATTCGCAACCAAGATTGTACCAAAACGAACATGTTTGCATAATGTAACAGAACTAAAGCTAATTAATTTAAAACATTAAGACGTAAAAGCTACAGGTGTAAAGAACTTTTACATAAAAATCCAACATTTTAGTAAAATAAATATTTTCGCAATACATGCTACTTTCTACTATAAATATACAGGGTGTTTCATAACAGTACGTCTTTATTTAAGGGGTTGAACAGTGAGGTTCGATACCAAAAAAAAATGGTAAGAAAGTTTTCAAAATCATTTAAATCTGTTAATAAATATAACTGCCTCGTGTAAAAATGTCAGATCTATTGCCAATATAGTTTTTTTGAAAAATGATATTAAAAATTATGCTCTTTTACACAGGCTCTTATGCGAGTTGGGAAAAAACTTTTATCAAACGTGAATATTGCTCTTAAAAATGGTTAGGATCGGAAAAATAAAATTGTAATTAAAGAATTAAATATTACTAAACATTTTAAAACAATAAAAATATGTACTTACAATGTAATTATTGGGATAATGGAATGAATATATACCGTTTTGACAAATTTGAACAAACATCTGCTCCAATGAAAGTAAATATGGCAACACTGTTCGCTGTATTTAACGCTTCGACTGACGTGCTATATTTGAATAGCTCGATTATAGACTATAAAATTATTGCAGTCGAAAACATATGTAGTAATAATTTATATCGTATCGTATGGATTCTCGGTTTGGACATTTTACTTTTTTCTCATCAATCCACATTCTGTTTCATACACATTTTATATTGCTCTTCAGTCATTACTTTTCCTTTGTATCTTGGATGTTCATTCATGTTTATAGTCCAGGCGGTATCTGTTTTAAAAAGGGTATACTTGTGTAAAACGCATATGATCGGAGATTTTTGTTTTAACGGCTTCTAAATAACATCAGAAATGATAATTTTTCTATGCAAATAAAAAAAACGTGGGCTTAATTGTTATTGCAAAAAAGTATAAAAAAATAGCAAAAAAATTCATTTCATTCATTTAGGTGCTTTTAACATACGATTAATTAGAACATATGAATAATAAGTACACTATTTTATTCTAGAATTTATTGAAATAAATCTACCATAAACCTACCATATCTAACCATAAATTTGTGTTTGTAAATATTTAAAACCTTTTAAGAACTGCTGATATAAATTAGACCTCCAAAGACAGTTTTGTATATTCACTCGGCACCACTTGTGTAATATTTTCTTTTCCTAAACAAACGAAAATAACCTTCCCTGAACTTGGTCGCGGCTTTAGGTATTTTATTTTTCGTGTCTGGCGGATTCTACTCTTTTTCTCCGAGTTCTAGGCATTTCAGAAATGAAAACATTGTTTCAATTACAAGGGAGCAAAATATGGTCCTTATCAACGAAAGCNTTTTTTAAATTAAAAAATTTTCAAAATCAAATTTCTAAAAATCTAAAGCCTTTGAATACTTGAAAATTTCACCACAAAAAGAAGAGCTCTCAAGCTTTAAAATGGTTTTTGAAAAATTCAAATCGGACTATTAGGTCAGCCGTGGTGATTGTTTAAACATTTTCGCAATTTTCACGCTTATAAACAATTGTAATAATTTAATGTTTTTCAATTTTTTTTTATTTTAAAGACGAGTATTTAAAAAAAACCTGATGATCCGCCCACTATTTTCGGAGTTATAGCCCGTTAAGGTTAACCCTTATTTACAGCAAAACTATAAGAGTATAAGGGCTGTTTTCTGAATTAAGTTTGCCATTCCGAGTACTTTCCAGATATAAATTTTCTAAATTTGCAATCACGGGCGTCCCATTTAAAATGTCACTCAAATATATTTAAGACCGCGTAAAATCAATGAGGTATCAGTGGTGGAGGGAGCAAACACACAGCTACTCCGATCTGAATTCTCTAGTTCAAAAATGCTTTGAGTATTGCATTCATTGCCAAGGGCAAATGTGTAAAAATGCTTACAAAACAGTGGAAGTAGACGAGTTCGAAATCGATTTTGAAGAAGACATGTCAGAAGAAAGTGTAAGTGAACTCGGCAATCAGAGTCGTTAGAAAATGATATTTTGCAGTTGCAGGACGCGGATATCGACGACGAAATAGATTGTGATAATACAGATGAGGCATGTTAGTGAAAAATCACCAACTAATAAAAGAATTAGATTAGATTAAATATAAATAAAAATTGAAATAAATAGTTTAAAATTTGAAAAATCATGAAAAGTGTATACTGTTTATTCAAGTATCCAAAAGATTCTTATAATTTGTTATATAAATAAAAAATAAATGTTAGATAAATATTTTGAAAGTAAACGAAAAAATTTAAATTATAATTATTCACAATTTATTTTTTTTGAAATATTTTTAGAAATTTATCGTACGACTAAAAATTAATACCAATTTTCAGTTATTTATTTAAATAATTATTGTTTAAACATTTTATAATATTTAAACAAACTTACTAGTATTACCTGGTGCAACATGCAAAAATTTTGGTCGTGAATATTAACATAGTAAATAAATAAACATAATAAATTAATCATTTTTAAAGTAATTGTTTATCGGCATGTCAAAAGTCCAATAATTAATAATAAAAGGTAGTTGAAAATATGATAATTGAATTTTTTAAGTTGCGAGACATCGATTTAAAAAAAAACATCGAAATTGGTCCATTAGAAGCTGAGATAAGTAAAATTTTTCCAAGCGTCGCAGTTTTGAACTCGAGAATTCAGATCGGAGTAGATATGTGTTTGCTCCCCCCACCAAAGTACTTGGAATTTTTCAGTGTTGATACGAAATTTAAGAAAAAATGGCAATCATTTTGAACATTTATGATTGTATACTGTTATTAAATTATTGGCACGTTTTTTTACGTATGAATGAATGCTGAAAACCACATCTTGTTTAGCTTCAAATATATTTGGCACTCGATGCCTTCAAACCAACAGGAAATTAAAAAATTAAATAGCATACAGGGTTTTTTGAAAAATTGATGGTAGGTAATTCCCGGATGAATGAGGCAAAACGAATGATCAAAAATAGTTTAAAAATATTAAGAAATTTATTTGGTCCAATTTTTATGGAAAAATCCGTATTAAGTGTGGGTATATCATAAAACTTAGTGGCTTATTAACATATTACACAACATTAAAAATAATCTACTGTGTGCAACCCGTGTACGAATTATTTTTTTTATTCTTCTTCTTCTTTATCCTTTGAAAACACCTTATTTTCATCTGTATTAATAATAATGTAAGAAGGCTTTTCCGGGCTAGCGCATAAAGATTTCCCGATCTCCGATTCTTTCGGTGCTCTGAATAAAAATACCAAATGGCTTTAAAATAGATATACCTACATGGTGGCCAAATGAAAACGAAACGGAGCCATTTTCAGGAACTACGTCAAGATTGTAGAAAAACGCTCAGACTCGTCGATTTTAGATTAAAGGGGGTCATTATTTGCTGGTATTTTTGACTCCGCCACTTTCACCCCCAAGCAAGGGTAAGCATCACCCCAAAATATTTAAATGGCATTGGGGGTTGAGTAATATTTCCTTTGAAAGCTCTTACAATTCTCTTTATAAAAGACTTTAAATTTTATGATTCCGCCAAATACGAAAAAAAAATTACATTTTAAAATTTAAATTATGTTTAGTTGCTTACTTATTACTTACTTGATTAAATGTTCAAACTGATGACCGCCCGCTTCCATACAAGAATAAAGATTTTGTTCGAAACGTTCACGCACATTCCGAAGCATTTCAGGAGTGATTCGACGGCATTCGACGATTCTTTGACGCAAATCTTCCAGCGACGCTGTATATCCCCACAAAAAGAAATCAAGGGGCGATAAATCCGGTGAACGTGGAGGCCACTCAATGCTGCTTCTTCTTCCAATCCAATTCCGTAGAAAACGTTGGTCCAAATATTAACGGACAATTAACGCATAATGCGGAGGAGCACCGTCCTGTTGTAAAATCAAATGATCTTCATCATACTCTGGAACATTTTCAATAATATCAGTCAAGGCAGGGTCAATAGCGTCTTTCAGTAATTGCAAATACATTTGGTCAGTACAAATTACCAGGTACAAAAAAGGACCCAACAGCCGGTCACTGAAAATTCCAGCCCATACGTCTAATTTTTCCGGTTGCTGTGTATGCACCTCGTGAAAAACTCTTTGAATCGGTCCAATAGCGGCAATTGTGATGATTTACCGTCCCGTTCAAGAAAAAACTGCATTCATCAGAAAAACAGATGTTAAAAAGGAACTGTGGATCGTTCCCTGCTCGCCCACTCATTATTTCGCAAAATTGCAAACGGCGGTCATAATCATCCTCATGAAGTTCCCGGACTAAATGTATTTTGTATGGATGAAATTTATTCTTCTTCAAAATGGTTTGTATGCTAGTTCGATTGATCCCAGAACAGATACCAGCTGCCTCGTACTTAATGTTGGATCAAGATGAACTTGTCCCAAATCTGCAACTTCACTAGCTTCATTAACTATAAGTTTTTCAATTTCTCGTTTTTTATTGGCTACGTTCCCTATTGCTTGAAATATTTTTACTAACTCTAGAACATACTTCCTACTGACATGTCAATCTTGATGTTGTTCATTAAATAGCTGAGCTCTTCTATTCGCACATTTATTATTCATAAAGTAAAGCGAATGATATCTACCCTTTCCGCAATGGAATAAACCATAGTGTTTAATTTTCAAAAACACAATGAATCAAACTACCAACCAACGCTTCCAAATATAGAAAATAATTTGGAATCCACTAATTTTACGTTCATTGTGTGTGTATTGCATTCATTTCTGTTTTTTACAATAGTGTTTTTTTTTTACGAAAGTGATAACAAATCGCCAAAAACCAATGTAACGCAAGAAATACTAAATTTATACCATTGGCGTACTTAACTCGAATGATTGACATTTTTACCGTTACTAATTGTTTGTACATAAGTTTCAACTAGAAGAAATATTACTCAACCCCCAATGCCATTTAAATATTTTGGGGTGATGCTTACCCTTGCTTGGTGGTGAAAGTGGCGGAGTCAAAAATACCAGCAAAGAATGTCCACCTTTAATCCAAAATCGACGGGTCTAAGCGTTTTTCTACAATCTTGACGCAGTTCCTGAAAATGACTCTGTTTCGTTTTCATTTGGCCACCCTGTATACAGCAAAGCAAACTAAATTTAAGAAAGTCCATAGGTATTCTATCTAATATTTAACATGTACCTATTTTGTATTTTAATACGTAAATGTGAATACATTTCTGTAACGTTTTGTTCGCCTTATCTGACATACTACTTTAAAACAAATCACTTTTGAAATGATTTGAGAATAACCATGGAAACGCGTCATACATGCCAAACACCAATGTATAATAGACTCTTTTAGTGTGACGTCACATATTTAGGCAACCCGCAACAAATTGTCATAGTTGAAATTGTACAGACCGAATCTGATAAAAATGAACAACTTCAAATTCATTTATTTTTACATGAATTTAGAAGTATTTAAGAACAACCAACACATGTTTTGTAAAATAGCTACAAAAAACTATTGCTTTTCTTGGAGTTGTGCTGTGTCAGCGTGTTTATCGAGTGTTTTTTTTTCTTCAAGTGGTTTATTAGAGACGTATTCTTAAATCTTAACCAATAACAAACTTTTCTTGAATGATATCCTGTTGCAAGGCTACTTCGCTTACATGAAATTATATTTAATGGGCATGCTCAGTAACATTAATATAATTTTAATTTATTAATTACTATAAAAGTCAATATTGTTCTATAAATTTAAATAAATAAATTCTATAACTCTTTTAGTTTGTCACTTAGGGTTTGAAACTTCTTAAATATTTTTAATATTGCCAGCATATCGCGATATTTAAGGTCATGATAAAGAAGACATTTTTTGGCACATGTCCAAAGTATATAAGGTCGAAAATCGATGTAGTAAAAATATTGGGAAATTCTTCATGACAATGTGCACTATGGGCGTTGCCTATTATTTGGCGTATGTGACGTCACTACTAAAAAGGTGTATTGTCAGCATTGTTTATGTTCTGTCAATTAAATTTATGCCGATAAAATGTACTCAGAAGAAAATCCCGAAATTCCCGATAACATCATACAGCAAGTGGAACAAGCGAACGCAAATTTATTACCACTAAAATCCAGGTCAAGATATGAACACGAATATAAACTTTTTACTGAATGGTGAAATCTGAACAAAATCAAAACTGTAAGTGACGATATTGTTTTAGTTTACTTTGTCGAAAAAGTTAAGTCTATGAAATCTTCCACCCTATGGAACTCATTGCTAGAGTTGTTTGGCCATAAAAGAAAATGCTAACATCAACAAATATCCAAAAACTATTGCTTTCTTGAATACTATAGGATATATACCAAAAAAGTCCAAAGTTTTAACAGCAGAACAAATAACCAAATTTTTGTGTGAAGTTCCAAATGAACAATATCTACTACCAAAAGCAATTTTAGTGTATGGGATCTCTGGTGCATGTCGAAGAGATTATTTAATACGTTTAAATTTAGACGATGTGGTAGATAATGAGCGCTTTTTTGTCGTGTTTTTACGAGATGCAAAATCCCATACATCAATAAGTTTCATTATTACCAATGAAGGATGTACATTTGAGCCCTGCACACTTTATCGTAAATATGCAGCTCTACGACCCAAAAATGAACAGTGGTGGAACATCAGTGGTGTTCCGAAAATTGTTGCAGAATACCTAAAACTAGAAGATCCTAGAAAATACACCGGGCATGGACTAAGGCGTTCTTCGGCAACTGTGTTGGTGGAAAGTGGCGCTGATTTACTCATCCTGAAAAGGCACGGAGGATAGCATTCTTTCAATGTAGCAGAAGGATATACCTATAGAAGAATCCATATAAAGAAAAATTCACGAAACTATTTAACCCTTCTCACTTGCAAAATACAATAATTGTATCATTCGTTCGAGAAAATCAAAACATTTGCGAAGAGTTTGCTTCAATAACGGCAGTTTCAAAAATGAAACTATGAAAGGACTAAACCTGTGTAATAATACAAATTGCACAATAAACATAACCATTAATAACTATATAAATTAAATTAAAAATAAATTCCTATAACTGTTATGCATATGAAAATGTTCCAAGTTTCTTCCGTATGTTTTTCTGTTATATTTTGTTTTTATGTTTTCGTTTTCAAAGAAGTATAATAAAAAATATCGTTCACTACATATTCAGAAATAGATTTTTCCGTGATTTCTTCCCCAAGCATTTGTCATACGCACACGGAAAAATCCTTATTTCCAGATTCCTAACGAAATATACTATTTTAGTCGTGGAACAAAATTTCCATTCGTGAAATAAACTGAAAGTTTATACACTTGTTACACAAATAATTATTCTCATTCAGTTTTAATTTTCGTTTCGTTTAACGCTTCTATTTGTATTTCCTGTTGCAGGAACGGGCCATCCGTTCAACTAACAACATAAACACCGGCGCATCTAGGGCGAAAGAAGCGAGAAATGAAAAATCGATACGGTTTCCTTGGCAACAAAACAAATTGCGGAGATATTTCCTTTTGAAAAAGCTAATTTTTACAGGCTCGGAATCCGAGGAGTGAGCTTTTTAGACGTCAGATGGGGATAAATCAGCCGCGGCAGCCGAGAGATCTTTTTAGATTCAATGACCCCTTCGGCCTGGAATTGAGATTGGATGAAATGGAAAATTTAATTAGGATTAAAGAGGAGGATTTGCCGGGAAAGGCCAGAAGTTTTCGTAAAGCGCCTGCGGAAATGTAAGAGGCACAAAGTTTATAAAATAATAGACGTTGAATTTAAAAGAGTAAAGGTAAAAAAAGAATATTTCAAGAATCTTGAGCTACTTTTTTGTCTTAGAATGTTTAAAGTGATTTAAAATGTATCTTCTTCTCAGCTATTCTTAGGCTTACATGGAGAAAAAAATAACGATTGGCACATACTGATAAAAATTAAAAATAGTTATTTATGTTTATATCTAAAAAATATTTCTCAGAAAAATGTATCCTAATAGATTTATAAATAATCACCTAAATAAAACTCTCAGAAACATAGCGTGATAATATACGGGGTTTGTTCAGAAAATATCAGAACTTTTTGAATTACGCGCTAATGCATATATTTAATTATATGCGGTTGGCAGCATTGCATTGGTTATAACCTCCTCTGTAACCACATGTTCTTGAATTGTCGATATCTCATTTAATTTTTCGTGACATTATTACTTGAGTCCAACATGTTTGAATGTTAGTGTGCGATTTTCTGGAACAACGATGCACGTAAAATTTAGCGTGAAACTTGGTAAAACTTTCACGAAAACATTTGAACTTTTTAAACGATTTTACGGAAATGATGCTCTGGGTCGTACGCAATGTTACGAATGGTTTTCACGATTTAAAAGTGGTCGTCAGTCAATTTAAGAGTTGAAGAAGATCTTCGATCAGGAAAGCCTTCGATCTCATCTGATGAATCCTGAATCCAAGCAAATCACCGATTGATTTTCGGAGAAACTGCAGAAGGCGTTAGCATCTCAATTGGGTCATGCCATGAAATTTTAACTGAAAAATTGAACATGCATCGATTTGCAGCAAAATTTGCTCGTTTGATGACCAAACAACAGAAACAAAATCGTGTGGACGTTTGTCGGCAACTTCTTGAACAATCCAATGACAATGAAACATTCATTCAAAGGATCATATCGGGAAACGAAAGCTGGGATTACGGCTACGACATTGAAACAAAGTTCAATCATCACACTAGATTAGCAAAGGATTTCTACGTCCCAAGAAGTTAGCCTCGATCCAATGTCAAAGTGATGCTCACTGGTTTTTCGACATTAATAGAATTCTTACCACAAGGTGAATCAGTGAACCGCATTTTACAATGGTTATGTGAAAAAATTAGTAAAAAGAGAACAGAACTATTATTGCGGGATGATTCTTGCACCATGAAAATGCGTTAGCTTTGTGCCAAAAATCAAATTACTATCTCACTAATCCTGGAAAATATGATTCATGGGTAACCAATGCGGTACAAGAGTCCAGTACAAAGCTACAACTTTTGAATTTCTTAAAAAGACCTGCCCAAATTTAAACACTTTTTCTAAAGTAAAAGTGGATACATAAAACTAATACAAAACGCTTAAAGGCAATTTTACCAAAACAAATTTCAAACATCTGATAATGTATACAAAACAGCATGAAACACTGTAATAGATTTGTTTAACAAGACTAAAATTATTAAACTATCACTATATTAAACAAGTTGTTTCGGGTAATTGATAAAATTGATAAAATATGAACAACTAATCAAAATAAAACTATTTCCCAATTTAATATTCCTTTTAACAGTTACTGTCTTTTTCTATAACCTTTTGTTTGTTGCGGAATGTTATAATTCCACTTAATAATAAACTAAAAACTAGCTATATCTCTGTTTAGTACAAAAAACAACTAACAACCAACCAAAATGAGCTTATTCATTGTTTTCACTTATGTATCTACCTGAATCTTTTATTTGATTACATTTACGTTGTTCACTTACCCAAAAATGATTTTCAAAACATGATGCAAAAGGTTGTTCTCCCTCGGCAAAAATTTGTAACTAGCTTCACAAAGCGACCTCAGTATACAGGATCTTCCATCGTAGCCCATCCTAGAAATAACAAAAATTATTCACTTTAATAACCCGGAAGAAAATGGAAACCTTATTTTCCCAAACGCTTCTTTTTCCGAGATAAAACTGTATTTATCACATCAGTTTTTTTATTACCATGTCAACTACAGTAGTCTTGGAAAGCTGATATTTCACCTACTATCAACAAGCATATAGGGTGATTTACAACTTATCCAGAAAAATTGGGAATAAATGCGTCATGAACAGTGGAGTCAATATTGTAAAAAAAATTGCAAAATCCTTATAGTTTCCGAGAAAAATATTTTTCATCGCTAGGCTACTGTAGTCTCTAGCCTCATTTGCGTTATGCGCTGTACGCAATGTATTTTTTCCACGTGGCCCCAGGTGATTCCGAATAGTGTTTACATTAGTTTTTAAAGTGTCAAAAATGGCTTACGATTACAGCAATTCGTTTTAATTTATGAAGCAAGACAACATTTGTGTTAGTTCCTAGAAACTGGGTAAGCCCAAATGTGTTTACACGTCGGTGGATCAAATTTTGAGCAGATGTTGTAATATCAGGTATGTCAAATTATTTTATTAATTAAAACCACAAATAAAATTTATTAATTAATAATAATAATAGCGGGAAAAGCAATTGAATTTACTGATATAAAATGTGTGTTATGGTGAAGTAAGACAACATTTGTGTTAGTTCGAAACTGGGTAAGACGGGCTTAAATGTGTTTACACGTCGCGTCGGCGGACCAAAGTTTGAACAGTTGTTGTAACATCAGGTACGTGAAATTATTTTATTAATTAAAACCATAAATAAATTTTATTAATTAATAATAACAATAGCGGCAAAAGCAATTGAATTTGCTGGTATAAAATGTGTGTTATAAAATTTTATTTCTTTCCTTGGGAAAGAAATTCTTTAAATTTTTTGTCTGTTTGTGCTTCATGCCTTGCGCAAGGTCAGGTTTTACAGTGGACCAGTTTCCAGTGCCGGGCAGAAGATTTTTAAATCACTTTCGAACTGCCCTTTTTTTACAAAATTGTATTTGTAGTGCCCTGTACATTCAAAAATTTTTTTTGGATATGCTTTGAATCACCTTGTATACGTACATAATTACAATCGTCTGAGTAAACACAGTGTCAGAGAAATGGGGGTTTGTTTAAGGTTACCGTCAAGTAAAACATTTAGGGTTAGAATTTAAAAAATTTTATACCATCTTTCGATTACCCATTTCGGATTTTATAAAACGTGAAACTAAGACTGTCTGTTGAAAATTATATTTACAGATGAAACAACCGTGGAGTTTCCAATATTCACCACCACTGTCACTATACAAAGCATTACCAATACCATTTTAAATAAAATTTTTAGGCTATAACATGTGCAAAAGATTTCGAGGTGAATTTATACTACCACATAATTTCAGCAACAATATGAATCATCAATGTTTGAGTTTTTGGCGGATATATCCCTGCAAAGCACGAGATGCTTGTGGTATATGTACGATGGGGCTTCATCCCATTAAAACAAATTAGCAAGGTGATGGTTATTCGAACACTTTCCAGAACAAAGCCTAATACAAGTTTTTATGAAAATCTTACACCGAATGTTTTCCTTAGAATTAGAGAAACTCCAGTTTTTGCAGAAGATTATAATTACCTATGTAAGAATGTGTGCATTGGTAACTTTCGAATCTTCGTAAAATATCAGCTTTGCGAGTCAACTGTACTGGAAGTTGTAATAAGGAAACTGATTTAGTGAGAACCGTTTTATTATTTAACTTAGAAACAGAAGCGATTATAAAAAGAGCATATTTCTGTGACCTCCTTAACATTGTCCCTAAAATTATTCTAATATACTATGTTTGGGGACACTTTATGTTTAGTTTCTATTTATTTGATAATATCGTTTGTGATTATGAAAACATATAAAGATAAACATACGAATTCATAATGGTTTCCATTTTCCCGTATAAATCCCTCCTGTGTCTCCGCTTCAATAAATACTTCGTGGAGGTGTACAACTCTTTGTAATCAGTTGCATTGTCAGGTAGTTCGTACGCCAAGCCCCAGGCTATGCTCTCTGTGAATATGCCGGGCGGTATCACACCTGTCTGTGCTGTCATGCACACCGCTATCTGCAATATATTTATGGATCTTAGAAGAACAACTACTATATGATATAAAAGATAA